>NC_080168.1:30745421-30990203 GCF_950295315.1 Erinaceus europaeus
AGTTCTTATAGCACACTTTGGGGACTACCTCAAGAGCTATCAGATAGTTATAGACCTTTTGAAACTAGGTTTATAGTCTCTGACAATATAATTCAATCAAAACTTCATTAGATTTCTAGGCTATATTCTGCCCGAAATTCCCATTATAACTTCAAGTTCTTTCCTAGATACAATACGCAACCTTGACTTCTTTCTATTCTCAACTCTGTTTCTCTGAACTCAGAGTAGAAATCTGGAAACCATTTTAAGTCAGAGATTTAAGAGGAAAGGTGGCATCTTTAAGCTGGTCTTTGTTGTAAGACTAGATGATGTAACTGAGAAGTCTTGAAACTTAAAATACTTTATACTCAAATTCTCCATCAGAAGTATATATCTTGCTTATGTTCAAGCATATTCAGGAACTTCTTCTTTCAATTTTTCCCTATTTTCTAATTAGGGCTTTAATAACAATTTAAAAGATTATAAGATTATAGTGGTACAGTTTCATACTACACACACAACCAATTGCTGTGATACACACACACTCCTGATTCAACAATAACAACCATAGTATTAGAATTTTTTTCTTTGTTTTTTGGTAAGTCCCTGTGTTTCAGTTTCATACATTCCACATATAAGCAAGACTATTTGGTAGTTGTATTTTTCACTTCCTTAATTCACTAAATAGATTCACCTCCAATTTCAATCATTTTTGTCCCAAAGATCACAATACCTTATTTTTAAATTGCAGAGTAGTATTCCTACAATTAAGCTTTCTAACTTTGGAAATGTTCAGAATATATTCGAACATCTCTCTCCCCATTCACACTGGAAACCTTCCTTCTCTTGCTGATATTTTTAACCTTCTATGTACTAAATTTCATTGTCAGGAGCTGGGGTTTGATTTTTTTCTCTACTTAAGATAAGTTAAACCTCTTCCTGTTTAATGGTTATTGGAAGATAAGAGACTACTGGGCCTGAAATAAACAACCATATTAATCATGGCACAGGAAGGAATAGGAGCATCTTGTTTGTGTCAGTCCCCATTTCTCCCAAATGATACAAAGGGGAAAAAATGAGTTGTTTTATAAAAGAGGGACATTGAGGTGAGGAACTTGTTTTATAACAATAAGTTAAAATAAGCAAGCCTGCTCCTTGCCCTAGAAGAAAACATTATCCCATTCTTGAAAGTTATTTGCTATAGACATAAATGAGAGATGATCTTTATTAAGAGTAATCAGAGCTTGGCAATCTTGACATCAATCAATCAATCAATCAATCAATCAATAAAACAGAAAGGAGAAAGATAGAAGAAAGGAAGTGCAGGAACATTCAAAACCATGTAAATTTCCTTCTCCAACATCTTTATGTGCTACAACCAGCTATGCATAACATAAATTGACTCAATCTTGACTTTCTGCAAAACAATATCTGTGGTCCACAAGGAAGGCTATTAAGATTATTAAGAAGGTGCAACCATGGAGTCAGGCTCTAGCGCAGTGGGTTAAGTGCAAGGATCCCTTGGAGCCCCTGGCTCCACACATACAGGGGGAGGCGCTTCATAGGCAGTGAAGCAGGTTTGCAGGTGTCTTTCTTTCGCCCTCTCTGTCTTCCCCTCCTTTCTCCATTTCTCTCTGTCCTAACAACAACGACATCAATAACAACAACAATAAAAACAATAACGGCAACAAAAGGAAAAATAAATATATAAAACATTAAAAAGAAAATTCAACCAAACTTTGTCTTACAACAATTGCACCCCATGTATCTCTCATATACATGCATTATATATGGTAAGTAATCAATTCAAAATCTAAAAGACTGAAGTGAATCACCCTATTAACGGTGTTATATCTTGGAAACTTAGATAAAGCAATACATATATTCTTGGAAAAATACAAGAATGGAATTCATTTTAAGAAAATCTATTTCTTTGTTGTTAGCAGTGATATAATGATTTATAATACTCTAAAATTATATTGATCTAGTCTCACCAATTATATTACAGCTTCACCAAAGTCCTATGACATGTTCCCCAACAACAAGCAATACCACAGTTCTTACAAAGAGTATCTATTTCTTTTTTTTAAATAATTATTTATTTTCCCTTTTGTTGTCCTTGTTTTATTGTTGTAGTTATTGTTGTTGTTACTGGTGTCGTCATTGTTGGATAGGACAGAGAGAAATGGAGAGAGGAGGGGAAGAGAGAAAGCAGGAGAGACAGATAGACACCTGCAGACCTGCTTCACCTGCTGTGAAGTGACTCCCCTGCAGGTGGGGAGCCGGGGACTCGAATCGGGATCCTTAAGCCAGTCCCTGCGCTTTGTGCCACGTGTACTTAACCCATTTCTTGATAGTGAATATTTGTTGTATTTTCTTTCTTTTTGCCCTCATTTCCCTCACATTCCACAATCTCTAGACTCTCTCACTGACAAATCCTATAGCTTCAATAAAATCTTAGCTTAGAAGCCTTACTTGCCTGACTCCAAAACCTTCACCTCTTCACTAAACCAGTTTATCAATGCATCTTGAGGGGTTACTATTAGATAAAAGCTATTTAGTTTCTGAACTGCATGTAGTGATCTAGTACAATTTACAAACAGGGATCTTTCATCTTTTTTCTTCAGACATTTGATTCTGTCTGGAGACCCCAGGGGTTGTTACAACTAGGAGAGAGTGTGCTATAGACAATTGGTATGTGGAAGTTGAGAGAGAATCACTTAACACCCTACATACATAAAATAGCCCCCACCTAACACGCACGTATCCAGTACACAGTGCTAGTAGTACAAAGGTTGATAAATTCTGTCCTCTCTCTGGGTAACTGGAGCTTCTCCATATTTTAAATGTTGCCAATCAGTTCTTGTACTGACTGAATAGGAATCCACTTGTTCTCCCAATTTGCTTCCAGTTTTATTTTTTAGAATTTTAAATATCTCCTTTCCTTGAAAATAAAGTCATTTGACCTTATAGAACACAAATGCTACAATGCTCATGGACCCAGGTTCAAGCACCCATGCCCGACCTGCAAGGGGGAAACTCCACAAGTAGTAAAGCGGTGCTATAAGTGTGTCTCTATATCTCCACCTTCCCATTAAATGTCTCTCAGCCTCTATACAAAATAAATAAATAAATAACATATTTTAAAAGTATAGAAACAAGGTCATTTTTTTCCTACCACAACTGTGTTCTTAACTTGTTTCAGCAGCAGCTTTGTCTTTATAATCTCCAGGGTAGAGTATAAATCAATAATGTTGGTTAAAGATTCACTGTGACCCAAAGGTTCCCTGTGTCTATCTTAGACCTGTCTTTTAGTCATTTACAAACCTCACTGTGTGGGCTAATTTATTACACTCTGGTGTTTGGGTAGCAAGAACACAGTAGACACTCCTTGGGCTTTATCTTGTCTAAAGCAGAAAGTTGGAGTTTGAGATTATTTCAAAACAGAGTTAGTCCACCTATCTTACCCTTTATTCAAATATTAGATCTACTTGAATCTAAAGTCCCTATAGGCTTAGAAGAGCTAATCACAATAAGTTGACTGAATGTCTCTGGATATGTCTCTGGATGAGTCAGGAAGCAATATAAACTATAATAATTCACCACCAGATTGTGTAGCAATCTGACCTGACCTAATCAGAATAAACAGGTAAATCAATACAGAAAAGTCTGGCATGGAGGCTTAAATTCCAGACCTAAGAGATTAGAGATGAGTTTAGAAAGACATATAAGCACAGACCTACAAATGTATACAGATTGCTTTTAACCCATCCCACAGAGAGAAGTCCTTTGCCTTGTCAGCTTATTTGTCTGTCTGACATCCCGAACACTGTGGTTTGCCTCATCTCTTGAAAAGCATTCCAACCCTGGGACTTTCCACTTATCAATAATATTGGAAACTTAAGTGCTGTATGGCAGGGTGAAGAGGCTCTCAGAACAATCCAAATTTCCTGACTCCTCAGCTCTCTCCACATAATGTGTGTGTCCTACCCTTGGTCCCACTGTATTTCTGCTGTTTTTTTTTTTAAAGACACTTTTCTGGTGCTCATTCCAGCAGGCTTCTCCCTCCCCATGCTGCTGCCAGCTCCTTTCCCCTGCTACCACCCTGATTTCTGGCTCCAAAACAATCCACTCAGCAATGGTCCAGACTCATAATTCAAGGGTGTAACCACTTCCAGGGGCAATGAGTTGTTTTTCCATGAAAGGATGGTTAGTGCTGGCGTCTAGATCTTCTACTGCAGGAAATTACATTAAGCATTCATTTAACTTACAGGATCTCTAGTGTTTTTTAGGGGAAAGGGATTGGGGAGGTGTAAGAAGAGAAAAAGAATCCATAAATTAGATTTGTTGTTATTGTTGTTGAAACATACCAGAAGTAGAGTTTGAAGTGCCAGCAGAGTGTTCCAAACACCGTTTTTTATGATTTTCCCTGAATGTAAAATGTGAATCCAGCACATAGTTCATTACTAGAATTGGAGTTTGTCCGATACCATAGTTAAAGAAATACAACAGTTTCCCATAACTCAAGTGGCTGAAGCCTAAGTGAGCAGAATTGAAAACTGGTGGCAGGTTGAGGGAATGGGCTTTTCTAGGCAGCAAAATATTTCTCAAAGTTATGAGACAAGATAGGAAGTGAAGATGGATGGAAGACTGAGCCAGTAAATGAAATAGTCACATTTTCTTTAAGGAAAGAGGCGCTATTTTAGATGCATTCATCTTAAGGAAAGAAAGGATAACAAAAACTGTACATTTTAGTTAAGAGCACAGTAACAGCTTGTTCTCATTTGGTTTAATTTAATGCAACAGATTAAGTTCTATGTCCAACTCTCATCCAAAACCATCATAAGATTTTACTGCCCTAAATCCCTATTCATTTTTTCCCAAAAAATGTATAGGTCCTTCTTCCTCTCTCTTCTTATATTTCTCCCCCCGCCCACCCTTTCTGCTTCCCCTTCATTTCTTTCTACTCCTTTCCCAGACACCATATCACAAAAAAATGGGAAACTAGATTGCTACTAACTTTATGAGGAAAATACCAAATGACTGTAGCCATTCCAGTGAAAGATTTATGAAAATGATTATAGATTTAAAAAAAAAAGTCCTGTTTGTTGTCCCATTAGGAGTGAGTCTTCATCACCTCTCCCCTCCCTCCCTCACCCAGCCTCTAGTACCCTGAAAAAGTCATTAAAAGACTTTTAAAGTCTTATGACTACATTCAAAAAATGGAAAGTCTTGGAATTTGAGGGAAGAAATATGTGAAACAAATAGACAAAGTTGAGGAATACTAAGACCTGTATTTGCTGGGCTACAGGAACTCCACGGTTATTTTTGTTTGTTTGTTTGTTTTTTCATGCTAGATGTTGAGAGAATAGCAATTGGTAATGGGAAAACCATTGGCTCTTTTTCTTGGAAACTTTCTCAAGTTTCATGCCATCATCGAATGGACATGGACTTCCTTATATTTGATTTAGTGAAGAAAAACATTCAGGAAAAGTAAAGCAAGAAAATACATTTCCCATTTATTTGAAGGCTTAGCACCATAACTAGATTTTTAAAGAGGTTAAAAGTTTATGTACAGCAATTTGTATACTGTGAACATTTCATATTACGTTATAAAGAGTGACCTTTGCTTTTCTTCATGAAAGAAGCATTGGCCAACAATCAGACCGCCTGGTATCTCTATTCAGACCTTATTAGTAGCAAGAGAATGACAGCTAATAATGTTCCCTTATCATCCATTCTTTGCTACCCTACCACTCTTTACTTAACTGTTCTGTAGAGGGACAGGGGAAATTACATAATGGTTATACAAAAGACTCTCATGTCTGAGTTAATATAGTCCCAGGTTCAATCCCCCATGCCACTACCACAATAAGCTAGAGCTGAACATTGCTCTGGTTTCTCTCTTCCTCTCTTTAGCTTTATCTGTCTTATTAAAATGAATAAATGTTTAATTGTTCTTAGTTTTCATATATAGACATAATTATCAAGATACTTGTCTATATTCATAATCATTGTCTTTTGTTAAGAAAGCATCTTCTTTTACAACTTTACAATTGTCTGACTTAACATAAATCTTTAAATGCTGCTTAAATTAATCAATTAATAAATGAATCTATGAAATGTCTACATTTTTATCTCTTTTCTTATTACCTATTAAAGAGCCATTAAGAAAATATAATGAATGAATGTAGATAAAAGTGTCATTAAAATACAATGTCTCACCACTACTCACTTAAAGGAAACTGACAAGAAGATAAATATGGAATGTGAGCAGATGAAAGGAAGGAATATTCATCTGACAGCCCATTGGCTGTCACAACAGCCATCTTACAAAAGTCTAATAATAACTGAAGAAGATCTAGTCTGAAGCTACCAAAGGCAAAACACATAAGTCATTATTATTCATTGCTCTACTTCTCCCTGTCGTCCAATTTATGAAACCAAACTTATGTTGCTTTTGGAAAATCCTTCTATCCTGATGATCCCAACGGTTACCCCAGAACATATACCTCTCTTTTTGAGTTCCACTGAGGTTGATCTAATCCAGATAGAAAATTTTTCATAGACATTATAAAAATACTCCATCTGTGAACCAAGCAAAGAAAAGAAGTAAAAGATAATCAACCGTATGAAAGCTGAATTACCCACTAAAGGGTCAGGCTGAGGTCTAATAAGGAATTAACGTAGAGTTGTGTGAATGTTGTCGATGATGCTGAGAAAAACACTTTTTTCTCTGCTTGCTCTTTTGAAGGTCACAGAAATTATGAATGTCTTAACCATTTGGTGGAAAATATACACTTCTTATTTACTGTGTTAGTCATATAATATTTTCAGATGGCCTTTTACATTCTTTCTCAGAAGTTAAGCAAGTCCTTTGATGGTTATGAGACCATTGCAAACATTCCTTTTTCCTTTTGATTTTCAGTTGCAAAAGAATTAGCTGAATCATGGTCTATATTATGTTTTCCATATAATGATAGCTAATAATGTCTTCAGGTTCTATTGACAATTTTACTATATCACCACAGTTTATTATTTATATCTTTTTTTTTTTTGTATTTTATGCCCAGCATCTCAGTCTCTCAAAAACTAACAGATCCTTATTCCTCCAGAGTGACAGAAGCTATGAGCATCCATAATACTGATAATTGTCTTAGATAGACATATAATACAGTGGCATCCATACCCAGGGAAATAGCCAACATCTTAAAAGTATGACAACACCAAACATTGGTGAGGTGTTGGAGTAGTTGGAACTCTCATCTTTCATTGATGAGAATGTAAAACAATACATCTATTTTGGAACACAGTCTGGAAAGTTTTTCTTAAAAATTAAATATATTCCTGACCTATGACTCTACAAGATCTCTTCTAAGTATTTTTTAAAATTTTTATTTATTTATTCCCTTTTGTTGCCCTTGTTGTTTTTTATTGTTGTAGTTATTATTGTCTTCCTTCTTGGATAGGGCAGAGAGAAATCAAGAGAGAAGGGGAAGACAGAGAGGGGGAGAGAAAGGTAGGCACCTGCAGGCCTGCTTCACCGCTTGTGAAGAGACTCCCCTGCAGGTGGGGAAGACAGGGCTCAAACCCAGATCCTTACTCCAATCCTTATGCTTTGTGCCACATGCGCTACCGCCTGACTCCCACTATTCTAAGTATTTACCCAAGGACAAAACAATGATTGCAAGATACATTACAAGAACTTTTAATAGTAATGGCTTCATTATAATACCAAACTGAAAACTGCTCACATATCAATCAATAGTAGGCTGTATAAACACAGAGAGACATACAATGGACTATTATTCAACAATGAGAAAGATAATCTATCGGATACTGGCCAAATCTCAAAAACATAATGTTGAGTGAAAGAATCCCTATAAAAGAGAGAACATGCCATAGGGTTACACATAGGTGATATTTTATAAACTCAAACAAACCTATAGTAGAAAAAAAAAATTATTTTCAGGAGCAAAGTGAGAAATTTCGAATGATGGTGGTTTTCTATATTTTGTTACTAGGATTAAACGCATGCATGAATTTACTGCACAAATCTACATTTATAGAGCATTTCATTGTATGTGCATTTGATATCAAATAAAAATAGCTAAATAAATAGCAAGCTGGATTTAACTATATGCAGGTGAAAGTACTTGGGAATATATACTTATATTCGCAGTTTTCTACATAATGCAAGAAAATAAGATAGATTAAGATTACTAGGGTCTTGATAGATGGAGAATAATAATTCAAGGTTATGTTCATGGTAAAAATTAGTTCTGATATGCGAAACACATGTGACATGTGAATATATACTAAAGTTCACTATAAAAAATTTCAACTTTAATGAATCATAACTTTTAAATACTTGAAAGTCTTGAATATTTGAAATACCGGGGGGCATGTGATGGTAGCAAAGTTCTTTACTGTCCAGAGTAGTTACTCTCTTAACTTTCCCTTTGTCATAAGGCCTCTACTGTTTTAAGAGAAATTGCTTCACAATTTAAAGAAGAATGTGTTAAATGTACAAGAACTCAAAAGTAAGAACCATTCCCACCACCAAAAAAAAAGTAAGGGTAAATGACCAGAGTTATCTCTTCAAACTAAAATCTAGTTAAAATAAGATACCCGTCCACCACATTCTCTTCAAGTTTTCCTTCACTTTTCTGCTGGTCTGAAAATGACAGGTGACTAAATGCTGTCTTTGTTTGGCTTTGTGTGTTAACTCTCTTTTCAACCACCAGTTTCCAGATGCTAGCATGATGCCAAACAGACTTCCCTGGACAGACAACCCCACCAATGTGTCTTGGAGCTCTGCTTCCCCAGAGCCCTTCCCCACTAGGGAAAGAGAGAAACTGGCTGGGAATATGAATCCATCAGTCAACACCCATGTTCAGCGGGGAAGCAATTACAGAAGCCAGACCTTCAACTTTCTGCATCCCACAATGACCTTGGGTCCATTACTCCCAGAGGGTTAAAGAATAGGAAAACTATCAGGGGAGGGGAGGGGATACAGAGTTCTGGTGGTGGGAATTGTGTGGAGTTGTACCGCTCTTATCCTATAGTTTAGTCAATGTTTCCTTTTTATAAATAAAAAATTTAAAAAAATAAATGATAAAAAAAGAGTTGACTGACTTTTAGGTAGGGCCTCCACCTCAGCATCAACTCCTGGCAGGAAAAGATGGAAAAACGGCACCAATTTATTTCTGCAGAGATCGGATTTTGAGTCAATAAGAGCAACTATTTGTATTCTTGCAATAAAAGTTGAAGAACTTCTATTGCCAACACTTTAATGTAGTAAATACTCAGAAGAGGAAAGCTCCTATTTCTTACTGAGCAGGAATAAAATAAAAATCATATATGAAAAATAGAATTTTCCTTGTGTTACTAAGATCTGGTTTTCCATTCACCACATGGTTATTTATAGGCCCTGAACCCAGACATGCTGACCATAGTCTAAATTTAACATTTTTTTCTTATCCAGAATTTATAGCACAGCAGAAAAAATACACTGTTTTAAAAAATAAATTCTGTCTTAAGAAAGATCTATCAAATAATACAGTTTTCTCTTTTAGAACTATCCCAGGCTTTTGATTTTTATAGATGAGCAAGGGATATACTTATATTGGTACAAAGGAAAGGGAATTTAAGCAAAAATCAAAGGAAATGGTCATGTCAGGGTTAGGACTTCTTAATAATAAACGGGCTGACAACACTTGATTTTAATGAGCACATGAGTGAAAGTAATTAAGAATAATTGTTAATTTTGTTTTATATAGTTTCTAGAATATCTACTTTCAGGAAATGGAACCTCTCTGCTAATGGCTTCAAAGAGCAGCCAATGAGAATTTTCAAGTTTCAATAACTTTTCCACAAGGCATTTCTGGCAAGCTGATAGGAAGTAACATTCAAAAGATAAGCCACCAAAGCCAGCAGATATGTGCACCATCGGAATCCACTTTCACTCAAGAGAGCATTGAAACCAGTACCCACTTGGCAGAATTTTTTGTGTTTTTAGACTTCTTAGGTTCTAGTATTTTACTAACATTTCTTAACAAAGACTATACTTCTAACTTCAAAAACAATTGCTATGGAAACTCAAATTCAAGTCTCATGTCTTTGTACCTCTGAAGAGGAAAACTATTTTTAAGGTATTTCCATTTGAGTTTCTCAAGACAAGAATAAAACTATCATTTTAGTCTTCTGCTGTTCCGTGTGTTTCCTCATTTTGAAGAGAAGGTAATTAAAAGTAAAGATGGTCACAACACATCCATTCTTAAAATGTTTAAAATTTGATTCTCACCACTATTTGAATAGATATGAGTAGTAGGGTGGTGGTTCCTGTGGTAGAGCACACACATTATGATGTGCAAGGACCCCAGTTCTAACACACTTTACAAGTAGTAGAGCAGTGCTGCAGATGTTTCATTTCTCCCTTCCCTTCCTTCCCCTCTCTATTTCTCTCTGTTTTATCCAAGTAAATGGAACAACAAATGGCCACTGGGAAAACAACATGCAGGAACTGAGTCCCACCAGTAACCCAGTAGCATTAAATACATAAATGCAACAAAATGCCACTTCTCACCTATCACACTGGCACAGATTAAAAACTGGCCAGAGTAGAGAGGACATTCTTATAAACAGCTTGTAAGTAGAGATAGACGTCTCCTATAACATTGTTGGTGGGATGTTTTGAACATGTAGATTAAGAGCTTTTCAATAGACTGGTTTTTTTTTTAAATTTTTGAGCCAAAGTAATAATTAGAGATATACACAAAACTTTACATTTTAATAGTTTATCATAGAGTGTTTTATATGAGCCAAAATTGGAAATAAACCAAATGCCAAGGCATAAGGGACTTGTTACATAAATGACAGTTTATCATACGTGGGAAAGTCATGATTTTTAAGACTATTTAGTAAAGTGTTTATTGCATGTCAATAAGTAAAAAGAAATAAATTTGGATAGAAACCATATTTAGAGGAGTACTCTGGTTTTCATACAAATATATTGAAATAACACATAAGAAAATACTATGCATGGAAAATGCTGTAAGAATATCAATATTTGTGCATGATTGTACTTAGGGGGACTTTTACTTTTTCTATATTCTGTATATTCTATAATGAACATATTATATCAGAGAACAATGACTCAATAGTCTGAATTATATAAAACAGAGTCTGTGCTTTGAATTTCACATGCTATTGTCAGTCAATTCAGTTGAATGATGGGGCAATTCAGTGAAGAAAAAAAATATCAGGCAACCTGGTTGGTTGGCAATCTGTAGACAAAAGAATTGGCTAATTTCCTTTACTTGTAATTTTTCAACTAGTTGATTTGGCATCACATAAATACAGCTAAAGTTGGAACATTTTAAACTGAAAATGCTTTAATGCCAAAAATTTCATACCCAAATTAAAAAAAAATGAAACTGAAAATGTTTTTTTACTATAGCTTCTCTCATACATAAAAATGAACCAATAATAAGCCAAACCCCTCATCACTACCAGCTATATTTTGAGCATTAAAAACTGTAAATGTAGTCCTTAACCCCGTCTGTCTGCTGAAGAGCTATTTGCTCTGATCTAAGAGGTGGGCAGGAGGGTGGGTAGATTGTGTGAGGAGTCAAGCAGATTCAGCCTGGGACTTGCATGGTCCTCTATTCTTCCTTGATGTTTGTCTCATTTTGTTAGTTTCTTTATTGGCCACTTTGGATTTGGTCAAATGAACCAGCCTAGCTGTTGCCTCAAAGAAGTGAGCCAGAGCACAACCAAACATGTTCATCTGTTTTGTTCATTGCAATGTTCCAGCAAAACAAAACAAAAAAATCCTTGATACGTAGTAGGCTCTCATATAATAGTTGAAAGAATCTACAATGGAATGTCTTTAATTATTCACTCTTCTAGCTTAAAGTTCTGAAATATCTAAGTAAGGCTATTTGACATGAATAATATGTTGCTTTGGATTCAGTTGATCAGAATATTTTTCATTGTCTAACCTATTGCACAGTACTGCCTAGGATATTGTACTGCCTATGCTAAGCAGTATTGTAGACACATCGCTTTGGGAGACAACTATTGCCAAGTCATTCATAGCATGATGGTTATACAAAAAGACGTTCATGACTGAGGCTCCAAAGTCTCGGTTCAACATAAACTGAACAGTGCTGAGGTAAATCAATCAATAAATAATATTAACAATATAGGATATATGAATATATTGAATATATATGTACGTGCATAAAGTTGTGTATTCATATGGTTGATATCAGTAATTTTCATGCTAATCTAATGAATGTCAGTTCTTTCAGAATGAGTTATGACTTGGAAAAGAAGATTAAGAATTAATTTCAGGGAGCTAAAAAAAAAGAGAAAGGAGAAAAACAGTTTCCAAGTATAAAATGATATATCTTAAAGCAATTAGAAGGTCACAAGAAGAGATTGTCTAGAGAAAAAATAACCTAAAATTTTTCTAGGTGCTCTTACAGCTTATTATATTGATTTAATCCCTGCAATAAACTTTTAATAAAAGCATCACTTGTTCCCATTCTGTTTCTTTATCTTTTCTTCTCTCTCTCTCTCTCTCTCTCTCTTTCTCTCCAGGGTTATCTCTGGGGATTGCTGCCTGCACTATGAATCCACTGCTTCTGGAGGTCATATTTTCCCATTTTTTATTGGATAGGACAAAGAGAAACTGAAAGAAGAGACCTGCAGACCTGCTTCACTGCTTGTGAAGTGACCCTTCTGCAAGTGGGGAGCCGGGGGCTGGGACTGGAATACTTGTGCAGGTCCTTGTGCTTTGTAATATGGTCACTTAACCTGCTGCGCCACTGCCCAGCCCCTTTCTTGTTCCCATTTTGCATAGAAAATTGAGCACCAGATAACTTCCTCAAGGTCTGACAGCTACACAGTAGAAGGGTCTAAAGTTGTTTTGACTCCAAGTTTCCAATGGGAGCATTATAAAGAAATTCATTACTCGGGTGACACCTTTCCTTCCATTGTATTCTCTAATTTCATCCCAGGTGGTTCACTTTCTAACAAAGTCCCAAAACCTAGATATACACCAGGTTCTGTGAGAGAGAGCATATGTTCACATTTATCCATAAACTAGTGCAAAATATATACCTGAAAGCAGAAATACACTAGAGTTTGCAGTGGGTACCCCCCACCAACACTTCCTTTCCACTATTCCAACCTTTGGGTCCATGACTGCTCAACAATTTGTTTGGCTTTGTATGTTAACTCTCTTTTCAGCCACCAGGTTCCAGATGCCATCAGGATGCCGGCCAGGCTTCCTGGACTGAAGACCCCACCAATGTGTCCTGGAGCTCTGCTTCCCCAGAGACCCACCCTACTAGGGAAAGAGAGAGGCAGAATAGGAGTATGGACCGACCAGTCAACGTCCATGTTCAGCAGGGAAGCAATTACAGAAGCCAGACCTTCCACCTTCTGCAACCCACAACGACCCTGGGTCCATGCTCCCAGAGGGATAGAGAATGGGAAAGCTATCAGGGGAGAAGATGGGATATGGAGATTGGGTGGTGGGAATTATGTGGAGTTGTACCCCTCCTACCCTATGGTTTTGTTAATTTATCCTTTCTTATAAAATAAAAAATAAATTGAAAAAAATTAACTTTAATTTAAATAAAAAAATAAAAGTAAAAAAAAAAAGAAAGAAATTTAGTTGCCTTATCAGTTTTGTTTTGAACAGTCAGTTCAGAGGTAGTGGTGGTAATCTCTCCACAGAGATGAACAGAAGAAGTAGAAAGACTTATTTCTTCATACAAGGCAAGATGTCTAAGCCGAGTGCTACATTAACTTTACAAATGCTACAATATAGCTGTACCAGCCTCCTGGGCAGTGAAAAGAAAAATCCTCCCCAAACACTTCTAATATCTTTAAATAAATACTGAGAAGTCCCAAGTAAATATCCAGGAAGCAAAGGTTGAACAGAGAGCTAAACAACTTTAAATTATTTAAATTCCTGAATATCAAATAAAAGAACCAGACGCTAGGCAAATTAGTGGAATGTTTACACAGCAACTGGATAATTTCTAATCTAATTTGCACTGGCTTTTGGAGCACCACTGACCATTTGAAATAAATAATATGTTGCCTTAGATTCAAATGATTAGACTATTTTGCAAAGGCCTATGTTATTGTACAACACTGCCTAGCACAGACACATTGCTTTAGGAAACAAGTATTGTCAAACCGGGGATTATTTGTAAAATGTACAATGGCTAGCATAATTGCAAGTTGGTATGAGAATCTTATTACTACACTGAAAATTCAAACAGGCTTTCCTGGATAGTAGCTATAATTTAAGTATGTACTTTTGCTCCACAGGGTAACTGTGCACCCTGGCCAGCAGTTGAGAACTATAAACAATGTTTGGGAAGTCAGAAACAAATGTTTTAATTTTAGCCTTAGAGGAAAAAAAAAATCATGAAAGAACATCTGACTAGCACAAGACTGCTCTTGAAATCTAGAATAAAAACTTACTCCTCCCTCAGAAGGGCAACTGTCCAGACAAAGGCATTGGGAAGTGGAAAGTTGGACTTACTTTAACACGTATTCCAAATATCTGGATCTCTAGTTTCCCCTTCTGCCAAGAGAAAAGCAAGGTAGACATAATGAACAGAAATGTGTACTTTTCAGCAAGGCTTAATGGCTTGCAGTGCCTCTTTCTTTCTTTCTTTCTTTCTTTCTTTCTTTCTTTCTTTCTTTCTTCCTTCCTTCCTTTCTTCCTTTCTTTCTTTCTTTTTCTTTAAAATTTTATTTATTTATTCATGAAGAATGACAGGCATTGAGAGAGAGAACCAGGTATCACTCTGGTACATGTGCTGCAGGGGACTGAACTCAGAACCTCTGGCTTGAGAGTCCAGTGCTTTATCCATTGTACCACATACTGGATCACCAGTAATCACATTTCTTAAAGCAAAGAACAATGCTGTCATGAAGGGACAAAGGCTTAATCTGTCCTGGTTTGGAATAACAGTTAATTTTATGTATTAATAAGAAAATGAAACTTTACAAAAACAAATTACTAGATGTCATAATTTTAGGGTAATGGTTTAAGGACTTGGTAATATGACGCAAGAGTATTTAATGACACCTGTTTTGTGTCAGAATTCATAGGTTTGATTCTCTAGATCAACCATTTTCTAGACCATCAGTATTGATTAATAATTACATTTGTGTCCATCTAATAACCGCTATGGGGATAAATAGTATCAAATATCACTTCAACTCTCTTGATAAAGAAGAGAAGGCCCAGACTTATCAAGAACGTGTCAGCTATATGCCAAATGTAATTCCATGCACTTCCGATTTAACCTCTCAAGGGGGATATCAAGATTTTTATTTTATGAATGAAACTGGTACAAGGCATGAAAGCAACAGCAAAATAACACAGCATATAGAACTAAATTTTCCATCAAATATAATTAGTGTAGGTAGGTGTCATCTCAAAAGGTAATCAAGAAGTGTAAAATAATAATTCACCACACTAATTACAAATCCTATCCCCAAAAGACTGGAACTTGGAGTGTATTATAACATATGGCTAAGGTTACAAGAAGTGAAACAATGTCTGGATGAAAAAAGGTTAGATATTGAAGACAAAAATCATATTATCAAGGGGCTGAGAGATTGCTCAGTGAGTAGAGTTACACACCTATGTAACTCAATTCCCTGCACTATGTGAAAACACCAAGGGCAACAACACCAACCGAAGCCTAGCAGTGCTTTGGTGTATCTCTCCTCTGCTCTGTCTTCCCTCCTTCTTTCTCTGAAGAAATACAGAATAAAAATTGGGCTGCGATCTGTTTCCCTTGCCTGAGAGGGAAGAGAATGAAGGAAGCATACCCAGAAGTTATAATAGGTGTAGGTGTAGATTAGAAAGAAAGTGAAGGCAGGGCCTTCGAAATAAATAAAAATAGTCATGCATTTCCACATCTTTGCCCAAATGACCCACATGCTTCTCTGGTATGTGTCTTTTCATTTTCCTGATTAAAAGTTTAAAATATCTGAAAGCAAAGCAAACAAGTAGAAATCCTACAAGGGATCCTTAGAGCAGGAGGGAGTCTTTCATAACCAAATAAAAGAAAGAAGAACCTCTAGCAATGGAAGCACTGGTTACAAAGGAAGCACATAAATTTCAGCTCTACTATGTCAGGTCAGTATCAATAATTTGACTAAGAATTGTGTTCCCTGCCCTCAACACATACACTGTGACTCTGATGTAGAGGTGAGAATATGAGGGTGCAAATAGAGAGTATTATAAAGGAAGGCTCCTATATCCCCATGCCCCCTAGATAGAAATATTAGTGCTATTATTTCAGTCACTTTGGTCATCGGGAATTATACCAACCTCAGGTTTCCCAGCCTATTGTGTCTTCACCAATACCCATATATCCTCCGGCTCCCCACCTACTTTCTCATCCTTTGAAAATACTGGAGTATTCTTTTTGTGGGCAATGAGATATGTAGACTATATAATGCTAAAGTCAAGAATTCTGGCCACAGCTGAGATTGTGATGCTCAACAGTGTACTATATATCTTTGATGCTCAACTAATAAATAACTAAACAGTAAGCAAGCATTTGGCTCAAAAGTGGTACACTATAAATATGTGATAAGTAAATAAATTTTCATTTCTCTCTGTTTGGGTTTGTTTTTTTTTCCCTTTGCTTGAAAAGAACCAAATATATATATGATTATAGTATTCTGAAGAATGGAGATAATAGCTAAACTTAAGGTGACACTGAATAATTTTGTAGTATAGTGGAGAAGCATTTAGCACAAGAAGCTAAAGCACAAGGCTTTTACATGAATCATCTGTGTAATTTGAGAACCAATAACTTTCTCTCTAGAGAACTATTTTCTTTTCTTTTTTAATTTTTATTTATAAAGTAGAAATATTGACAAGACTATAGGATAAGAGGGGTACATTTCCACACAGTGCCCACCCCGAGAACTATTTTCTTAGTGGTAGAAGAAGAGACTAGTTCCAGAGGACTCTCAGACTTCTGACCCAACAACCTCAGAACTGAGGCCTGCTCTAAGATTACTTCAGATCGTGCTCAGAATATCCAACTGGCTAAAATTTTTACTGTGATCTTTAAACATGACTTAGTAGGACTTTTTTTTCTTTCATCACCTAACGTATTATTTGAAGGACCTTCTGTGAAAGTCAAAATGAATGTTGATTACAACTCTTTAAAAATATATATATGATAATTATTCTGTGACACCCAAGTTGTACCCATAAATTTTACCACGTTGGGCATATGATATGGTAATATTTATCTCTAAGTCCCTCTCACAGGAAACACCTGTTGAGATGTAGGTCAGCCCAGCTGTTCTGAATATGAAACACTTTTGTACATGTCCCTGTAGAGACAGAGATAAGCAGGCCAGATTCTGCAAAACCTTGAGGCTCACAACTTCCTTTCCATTTTATTTCTCCTATCTGGGGTCCCCTAGAGATCTCACTTTTTATTTTCTTCCCAGGTAACAAAACAAAGGAACCACCATTAAAACAGTCACTTTTATCAAGTTCTACTCAAATGTAATTGTCATAGTAATATTTAGTTTAAATTTCTTTCTGTCCTATTAAAAGCAAAGCTTGGTGACTGAAGAGAAATGGATCAGAGTTTAAGGAATTCTTTTAGATCTCTACCTCACTGTTCCCTTTTGTACCCTTCCCATCAGCTGTTCCCTGTGCAGCTTCAAAACTAATTATCAGGTTCTAACAACTCTGATTTCTACTCCCACCCCCACTACTTCTTCTCTTTCCTCTTCCCCTTCCTCCTCCTCCTCCTCCTCCTCCTCCTCCTCTTCTTTTCCTCCTTTCCCTCCTCCTCCTCCTCCTCTTTCTCCTCCTCCTCCTCCTCCCCCTCCTTCTCTTCCTTCTTCTTCTTTCTTTTTGCCTCCAGGGTTACAGCTGAGTCTAAGTGCCTGCATTATGAATCCACTGCTCCTGGCAGCTATTTTTTTTCCATTTTATTGGTTAGGACAGAGATAAATTGAGAATGGAGGGAAAGATAGGGGGAGAGAGAGAGAGAGAGAGAGAGAGAGAGAGACACCTTAAGGCCTGCTTCACCTTATAGGTGGGGGTCTCGGGCTTCAAACCAGAACCCTTGTGCTGGTCCTTGTACTTGGTACTATGTGGGTTTTACCAGCCAACCCCCAACCCCCATTTCTTTTGCCTGATTAATTTCTATTTATCTTTTCTCATTTAAGACCCCCAACTTGCCAGTTCTCTACATCCTCCTATGTAATTTCCCCTCGCGCAGTAGAGCAGTCAACTCCCCTTTTCAAAGAAATAACAGCCTCAGACTTTGGAGACACTGCAGATTCAAATCCTCTAGAAATATTTCTTTTAAACAATAATGAATTAAACATTGATTTGGTGGGGGCACAGAACTGTGGTGGTGTGCAATTAGACCCTGTCATCTAACAATCTTGTAAACCACTATTAATCACATAAAATAAATAAAAATAAAATAAGCATTGATTAGGTGTAGGAAGTAGAAGAAAATCAAATGAAACAGAAAGATTAAATGCCTCTCAAGCTAGGGTTAAGTAATGAATTAAATAGTTTGCCCCAAAAGTTTGTGTCTGCCTAGAACCTAGGAAATAGGTTCATATTGAATGGGGAGGGCTTACCTTCAACGTGGCTGCTCTCCTGTGAAGAAGGAAATGTGGATACAGTGAGATAAGTGACAACTAAGGAAAGATTAGAAAGGCACCAGAGACTACCAGCAAATATTAGAGCTAGGAAGAGTCAAAGAAAACCCCCTCAGAACCTTTGGAGAGAACAAGGCCTGGTAGGGGTAGATAACATAGTGGTTATGCAAGGAGAGTCTCATGCCTGAGGCTCTAAGATCCCCAGGTTCAATTACCTGCACCACCATAAACCAGAGCTGAGCAGTGCTCTGGTTGAGAGAGAGAGAAAGAGAGAGAGAGAGAGAGAGAGAGAGATTTTGAGATTGAGAACAGGGCCCTATTGACACATTAATTTTGGACTTCTAACCTCTAGAACATTAACAGTAAGCTTATGGCCAGAGGTAGACAACATAACGGTTATGCAAAGAGACTTTCATGCCTGAGGTTTTCAGACCATAAGCCAGAGCTGGTCAGTGCACTGGTTAGAAAGAGAGGAAAGAGGCGAGGGAGAGAGAGAAAGAGTAAGTTTACATCATTTTAAGGCACCAAGTTTGTGGAAATTTGTTTTACTTACTGTAGGAATTTAATATGATGTGTACAAGGGCTTATACAAGGAATTTAATGACTTATCCAATACCTGTACCAGAGAACAATTGAAAGCCCTGAGACCCTCCCTCATTGTGACGCAGCATGCCGGCTCGAAACACAAATGTGGACATAGCATACATCTGAAGTCAGCCTGACTTCAGCCTACTATGATTCACCAAACTCACAAAGGACTGTGGGTACAAGAGGCTATATAAGCAGGCTCTTTGGAGTTCTCCTACTGGCATAGCTTCTGACTGACCTTCCTCCTGACCTCTTCTTGTTTGGTGTCTTGGGTAGTTAGCTGAAGGACTTGTGGCTTCCACTATTTCTCTGATGTTAGACTTTTCCTCTCACATTCACGGTGATTTTTATGAATAAGCCTTTCCTGTGTTTAACGCTAGACGAAGCCTTGTGTTGATTTTTTTAAAAATTCCCTTTTGTTGCCCTTTTTTTTATTGTTATAGTTATTATTGTTGGATAGGACACAGAGAAATGGAGAAAGGAGGGAAAGATGTTGATTTTTTTTAACACTCACTTCTAAGTACAGGCAGATGCAAGATCTGGGATAGAGCATCCCCACATGCTGGGAATCAGAACAAAAGTCTGCTCTCCTCAGATACGTGGTTATCAGAGTGTCTCTGTTGGGGGAAGATGCTAATGTAATAGCACCTTACTACAATAATGGGAAAAAGAGGAGGGGCTGGGGAGACTGCATAATAGTTATGCAAAAGACTTTCATGCCTGAGGCTCTGAAGTCCAAAGCTCAGTCCCCTTCACCAATGTAAGCCTGAGCTGAACAGTGCTCTCTGAATCTTTTTTTCATAAATAAATAAGTATTTGGGGGGAAAGAGAAAGAACATAAGAAGAAAATAGGCAGAAGAAAAGAGATATGGATAAAGGCACAATTTTAGAGAAAAAATGCCAGCAAATTTAGTGATATTAATGGCTAGAGTCAAAGTAAAACAAGGATTGAAACACCAAAATCTAGTTCTGCTATATAAAATACTAGTTATACAAACTGCTTACCATCCATGATTAGGAGCCTTGCAACACAATAATAATCATGTGTAGCTAATTAAAAGTTAGATTTAGGGAGTCAGGCGGTGGCGCAGCAGGTTACTTGCAGGTGGCCTGAAGCAAAAGGACCTGCATAAGGATCCCGATTCAAGCCCCCAGCTCCCCACCTGCAGGGGAGTCGCTTCATGGGTGGTGAAGCAGGTCTGCAGGTGTCTATCTATTCTTTCCTACTCTCTGTCTTCCCTTCCTCTCTTCATTTCTCTCTGTCCTATCCAACAACACGGCATTAATAACAACAATAACAATAATAATAACAACAAGAGCAACAAGGGTAACAAAAATGGGGGGGGGAATAGCCTCCAGGAGCAGTGGATTTACAGTGCCAGCACCGAGTCCTAGCAATAAAAAAAAACTTTTTTTTTCTTGGAGGCAAGAAAAAAAAGTTAGATTTAGATTATTGTAAAATGTATTTGCTCAAAGCAGTAAACTTTCACAATAAACTTCATACATGGTGACTCCTACCATGTGTCCATTAGCTCAACTTAAAAAAAAAAAAAAAAAAAAAAAAAAACCTATAAGCAACAGTGTTTCATACCACTCCAGAAAGCACAGGAAATACGGCATGACACTCATGCTATTTATGGACTTTACAACTCAGGCATAGATTTATAATAAAGATTAGGAGAAACAAAATAGGTTATTATGTAAGAAAGTGAATGTCAAAAAAAAAAAAATAATGCAGTGAGTCCACAGTGGGGACATAGCCTTTGTGTCTCTGATACTCATTGACCAAAATGAAAGTGTTACATGTTCAGCAGTGGCCTTCTAACCTTGCTTTGGCAAATGCCTTCCATGTCTGCTAGCTATATCTTAACAAAGACTATCACTAAAGTGTGCTGCCTGGCTTACATACAAGTTCCACATATAAAATAAAGTCTCTTTCATACTACCACCCAGACTTAAGGAAAATATCCTGTGTCAATATACAGTCATGTATAATGGGTTAAATTTAGCTGGATTTTCTCATTTTGAGAACACAGAATTTCATCATTGTCTCCTCTCAAATATTCCAGTTTTTTTGTTTTGTTTTTTTAAATATTTATTTATTTATTTCCCCTTTTGTTGCCCTTGTTGTTTTTATTGTTGTAGTTATTATTGTTGTTGGTTTTGATGTCATCGTTGTTGGTAGGACAGAGAGAAATGGAGAGAGGAGGGGAAGACAGAGAGGGGGAGAGATAGACACCTGCAGACCTGCTTCACAGCCTGTGAAGCGACTCCCTTGCAGGTGGGGAGCCGGGGGCTCGAACCAGGATCCTTCTGCTTGTCCTTGTGCTTCGTGCCACATGTGCTTAACTTGCTGCGCTACCACCCAACTCCCTTGTTTTGTTTTTGAATGATCAGTGTGGGTTTAAACAAAACACAATGTTTCTATTTTTTTTAAGGATATTTGAAACTTAAATAGGAAGAATTGTTATTGGTTTATTGGTCTATAACCAAGTTCTTTCCTATAGAGAGAAGTTTTCAACATTCACTGTGAAACACACTGGCAAGAACAGCCTTTCCAGGGGTGGGGTGTTGGTGCCCTCTTGAGGAAGAAGAAATAAGGCAGAGAGAAAAGGAATTGAAGGAAGCAGTTTGAAACCAGAAGTGTATGTATGTAACCATGGAGTTTGAAAAAGCCAGTCTATCTCAGAGGGTGATCCAGTTCTGTCTAGGACCCGGGATGTGAACAACAAACATGCCTGCACTTTTATTTTTTCCCCACTCTCTTGATATTTATAGGGAGAGCTTTCTTTGCTCCTGCTTCTTATTGACAGGGTATTTTCAAGAGAATGCCATTTTGATGAAGCAGTGCCTCCCGCTTTTTCATATAGCTCACAGTGAAGAATGATATTTGATTATTAAATCCACACTGTTGCCCTGACAGAAAATTTGCTATTCAATCCCTCTAGTCATACTGGAGGATCACAAATCTCCCCAAGCTTCATTTATCTATTTTCCCTCATTTCTCATTTTATACCCTGACTGAGTCTAAGTATACACATTCAGTAATTTTACTCTTTCCGTTTTATTCACTTCTGCCAAGCTCCTAATCATCTGTCTTAGAATTCTTTGAACTCATTCCAATTTTCTGCCTAAATCTGATTCCAGGAATACGGGCTTTGAGAATACTTCTTTATATGGAACAAGTATTATTTTAGTTAGCATCTCACTCTCAACCCCCAAATTAAAAAAAAAAATCTTTTTAAGAGTTTCCTTGAAAGAAAATTAATTGACTAATGAACAACCCCAGAAAATTGAAGAGATTTGTTCATAGCATTTTACCTGATTCATTCCAATGGTGTGTCAGCAATGTATTCTCTGGGGTTCTGGTCTAATATTGCATAATGAAGTTTGCCTCTACCTGAATCCTTAGTACAATTGGAGATTTACTCCTGTCTGTATTCATCATCTCTTATTTAATTTACTAGTGTCTTGGGACTGATGTTATTATCTTGCAAACATATTGACTTTCAGAGGCAGGATGCTTTAGTAGATCAAAGATCCAGTTTTAAAATTATATCACCAGTGTTCCAATTCTTTCTCCTTTTCCAATTTCCATCAAAGGACAGTGAGATAGTAGCAGTATCTCACATATAAGAGCTCCCAGGTTTGATCCCCACACCACTGGAGCTCTGGTAAAAAAAAAAAAAAAATGGGTCTCAGTCTTAGTCAAGTTGGGTTTTTTGGATTTCATGTTTTCATCTATAAAATAGGAATGATCAGAGTGTCTTCCTCAGCTAGGAGACCCTGAGATTATTTCAAAATCCAGAGTGGGCTCCTATTTGACTATTTACTGCATGATAATTCCTCCTACATCTCTGAGCATGTTGAATTTACTAACTCCTCTCTCTAAAAGTAGAGTGTAAGCCATTCCATTTGAAGAATATATCACATTAAGCTAAAACAAAAGGACTAGAAGAAATCACAGGAAGGGCACAGGACTCTCTTCCCTTTAGCTTTGTTTTGAATTATCTCACTTGTGTTGTTTTGCATCATTGTTGACTCTTTCTCAGTGCCCCAGGTGTGAAGACATGTCAGGATCCTTGGGTGTCAGGGGAAGTGGGTCACCACAAGGTTGAGAGACTGGCATTCTGTGGTAGCCACAGTGCTCCTTGATGGACAGCATCTCTTTGCCTAATGTGACTTACAGAAAATGGAGGCAGAGGGCCAGGTGGTGGTGCACCAGGTTAAGAGCAAGTGCCCCCCTCCCCTGCAACTACCCACCTGGTTAATACCTGCTGGGGGAGGGGGTCTGCAGGTGTTTATCTTTCTCTCACCCTCTCAATATCTCTCTGTCCTGTCCAATAAAATATAAAAGAAAAATGGTCACCAGGAGCAGTGGATTTGTAGAGTCAGCAACAAGCCTGGATGGAAAGAGAGAGAGAGAGAAATGGAGGCAGGGAGAGACTTCTATCTCTGTTCAGAGTTCTAGAAGTCATTTATCAATTTATGAGAGACATCACTACATCAAAGAGCTAAACAGTTTCTTTATATGTTTATGACATAGGATGACCTTGAGTCAAAAGTAAAGGGAGTTCTCTAGGGGTGAAAAATAAAGAAAAACCCTCTGACACTATTTGTGTCAAAGTTCTGAACTTCAGCAGGTTAAAGGCACATGGTGCAAAGCACAAGGAATCTGCGTAAGGATCCCAGTTCGAGCCCCCAGCTCCCCACCTGCTGGTGGTGAAACAGGTATGCAGATGTCCATCTTTCCCTCTCTCTGTCTTCTTCTCTCTCCATTTCTCTCTGTCCTATCCAACAGCAGCAACAGCAACAATAACAATAACAACAACAAGGATGACAATGAGGGCAACAAAATGGGAAAAATTGTCTCTAGGAACAGTGGATATGTAGTGTTGGCACTGAGGACCAGCAGTAACCCTGGAAGATAAAGAAAAAAAAAGCTAAGAAAAATTATAACCTTGAAACCTGAAAAGAATTTGTTTGTAGTTGGGGATGAAAAATCACTTTAAAATATCCCTGATAGAAGTGGGGAGGTAGCATAATGATTATGCAGAAAGACTTTCTGCAAGCCTGAGGAACTGAAAGTCCCAGGTTCAATCCCCAGCACCACCCTAAGCCAGAGCTAAACATTGCTTTGGTTAAAAACAAAAACAAACAAAAAACCTCCCTGGTAGAGTGTGAGGATTAAATAAGGTAGCAGTTATAAAGTGCTCAGCACAGGACCTGGAGTTTAGTTACACCCAGTAAATGACTTCCTTGGTTCATTTGCAAATGTATCAGCAAGGTAAACAAAAAACTAAGTTTAAACTCAGCTTGACCTCCAAGGCACTGTGCATTTTCTTAAGAAGGTTTCAGTCTGGAGAAAGGCCTGAAAATACCTGCAAGAATAGAATATTTGTCTCTTAAAGTCTGGAGAACATCAGAGGGGAGAACCAAAGTGTTTTCCACAGATCAGACCAAGTCAAGTCAGTCTTCACCCTGGTAAAATCAATCTCAAAGCTGCTGACAAATCTTTGAATCTTTAATATTTTCTTCTACTTTACACACCTCTATTGCATCTAACACTACACCCTTCCTCACAGGGAAAGGAACACCTCTACAAATGTTTGTTAGTATATTTTCCCTCCAGGGAAAACAGGTGAAAACTTTTACATATAGGTATGTACAAGGACTCTGGTTCAAGACCCAAGGCCTCATGTGTGGAGGTGGGGTGGGGGGGCTGGTCAAAGTTTAATGAGCAGTGGAGTGGAGTTGCAGGTGTTACTCCTTCTCTTGCTCTCTTGTTTTTGTCTCATCCTATACAAAGAAAAGAAGAGAAATGGAAAGGAGAGGAGAGGAGAGGAGAGGAGAGGAGAGGAGAGGAGAGGAGAGGAGAGGGGGGAGAGGAGAGGGGGGAGAGGAGGGGAGAGGAGGGGAGGGGAGGGAAGGGGAAGGGAAGGAAGGGGAGGGAAGGGAAGGGAAAAGAAGAAGAAGAAGGAGGAGGAGGAGGAGGAGGAGAAGGAGAAGAAGATGGTGATGATGATGAAAAAAATGGCCACAGGAGCAGTGGAATCATCCTGCAGGCACTAAGTTCCAGCAATAAGCAATAAACCAGATTTGACAAAAAGGAAAAAAGAGAAGGAAGGATGGAAGAGAAAAAGGGTACAGCTATGTGTAAATAGGACAAGATATTGGTTATTTTATTAATGCAATTTGAGGATCTCAGGAAAGGACTATTCATGAGTATAAAATTTTCACCTTTTCCTTTCCTTTCTTTCTTTTTCCCCAGAGCTGCTGCTTGATTTCACTGCTCTATGCCAAATTTCTAAAAAATATTTTCTTTAATTTATTTTTGATGAGAGATACAAAGGGAAAGAGAGAGAGAGAGAGAGAGAGAGACCAGAGCACTGCTCAGCTCTGGTTTAAGGTGGTGCTGGGGAATGAACCTGAGTTTAGAGTTTAGAGCCTTGGGCAGAAAATCTATTTGCATAACATATTTGCATAACCATTATGCTATCTTCCCAGCCCTGGGCCAATTTTTTTTTTTCATTCAGAAAATAAAGAGAGAAAAGGAAGAGAGAAAGAGAGAGGGGGGGAAGGAAGGAAGGAATGAAGAAAAAAGAAAGAGTGGAGGAAGAACAAAGAAAGAGGAAGGCTTTTTTTGTTTGTTTTGTTTTGGCAGAGAGAGCGAGCTAGTCTCTGACACCATTTTTTTTTTTTCCTTTTAATTAAAAACAATTTTTGTTTTTCTAGAATTTCAGAATGTTTGGTTTTAAGTCAGCAAAAAGTTGACTCCTTAGAAAGTTACTTGTGAATATATCTTTTTCCATTGAGCTTATTGATTGCAAGGTTAGAAATACCTAGTTTTGTTGATAATAAGAAATGCCCATTTTTACTTATTTATTTTTTTTTTTGGTTTGACCTCTGGCATCTCATTATGTATGTCAATGTATATCTGATTCACCCTGTGGGTTAAACAGTAGAGATCATAAAAAAGGCTACTTGGAAATCCTATCTTGCTATGTCTCAGTGATACCTTGGGATGCATTGGATCGACCTTCTCGTGGTGCATCCCGTGAGTACCCATTCATTGGGGAAACTGATGATCCTTCCTAGCCTACTGAATCCACATGGATCCCAGTCACTTTCAAAGCCAGCAACGAGCAGCTCCTGACAGCTTTCAACCTGACCTGTTGACTGGCTATGGAAGAAGGGCAAACGCTAGAAGAAGTGATACCTGAGGCAGGGAGTCAAGAAGTGCTGGACAACCACCTTCCAGAACATCCTCAGAGTCCAACTACCCCATCTGTTTCCCATAAAAGTCACAAAAGTAATAACGTTTTCTTTTGACTCAAATGACTCACTAGCTTACATAGGCTTCCTTGAGATTTAAACACAAATCAAGGGCAGCTGAAATTTTTAACTTCAGCAATGTGTGTGTGGATGAGGATGTGATGTAGGGCAAAAAATGTAGGGCATTTTTTAAAGGACTTGTCATTATCCTTTAATCATGCTTCTACGCCCCACATGTTCAAACCCAAGATCCAATGTCAACTCTACCTTGTAGAAATTTACCCACTAACTCATTTGCTTTGAAGTTCATGGACTGGGGTCTCTTCATCACTAACAATCATAGATAGCATGTATTCCATTCTGTTTGACTATTTTGAGAAAATTCTTGTGTTTCTTAATACAGGGTAGCCACAACATGAAACAGGCAAAGCCGAGAATCATATTGATATCATCAATCACAGAGATTAACCAAAGCTCAAGACTTCTGTTTTAATATTTCTAAGCTGAGTTCCAAATAGATTGTTCAGTCCACAGTCATAGACTCCAAAATATGATCTGAATATGAAAACATCTTAACTTTCATGTTTTAGTGATAAGAATGTTGTTGGCATTAATATTTGAACATTTCAGCATACCTAGTTCTGAAAGCTATGTCATGGCAGGCTCAGAATCCACTGGCAGACTATAAATAAAATCTTTCTATAAATAAACTGTATGCCAAACTACCAGCAGAATACATTTTTCATCTTCTAAACAGATGGTATAAGAGAAAAATCATGCATGTATATGATTAATCAAACGTGCTTTTGCTGATAGAATTTTCATTACCATTACCAGCATGGGTTTTGTGAGATTTCTGCAAGTTATATTTTCTTTTGAGAATTAGTTTATTTAAGGAAACGGTTAATATAAATGAAGACTGAAAGATGATGTGTTTGAAGTTTTTGAGTGCCAGTGCGCCTGAGATTTAAAGGTACATTTTGTTTTTTTTTTGTTATAAATATATAGCCAGGCCACTAATTGAATCACATGTTGGTTTCTTACCTTTTAATCCCAGTACCAGTACCAAGCCCTCACTGACCGTGTTTCAAAACTCTTATTCTGGGGGCTGGACAGTGGTGCTCCTAGTAGAATGCACTTGTTACCATGAGCAAGGACTGCATTCAGGACACCAACCTCCACCTACAGATGGGGTGGGGGACACTCTTCTTCTGTTTAGATCTTAGTTTTTGGAGGCAGGGTGGCAGCACACTTGGTTGAGAGCACAGATTACCATGCTGGAAGACTGGGTTTGAGCCCTTGCCCCCCACCTGGCAGGAAGAAGCTGCATGAACAATGGATTAGGTCTGCAAGTGTCTCTCTTTCCCTTTCTATCTTCCCTTCCCATCTCAAGTTCTCTCTGTTCTAATTAATAAGAGAGATGAGAGAGGAAGAGAGAGAGAGAGAGAGAGAAAGAAAGGAAGACTCAAAATAGCCAGCAAAGAGCAGTGGATTCTTCATGCAGGCATTGAGCCCTAGTGGCAATAAAAAAAATAAAATAAATAATAACTTTTAAAAAGAAGCTAGCTTTTATCTCAGTGCTTACCCTATTCATGCTCACGATTATGATAAGTATGTAAAACACAGAAAGTAGGAAAGAGGCATTACTGAGGAAAATGTTGCAAAGGTTTCTGACATTATAATTATCACTAGGATAGTGATATCACAAAATAGTTACCAGAGTGTGGCCTCCTTTAGATTAAGATCATTTGGGTTCAAACACAGCTGGCCACTAAAGCAAGGAATATTGGTTTTCCACTCCTATATTTATGCTTCTACTTCTCTTTTTCTAAAATAACATATATATTTTTTAAAATCTGTACATACAGAATTTTTTTAAAAAAATACTTTCTTAGAGTTTCCCTAATGGCTAAGTGAGCCCATGGAACTAGTTTGTGCCTGGAATTAAATTCTAGATGAGGTACATATAGCATAGATGGTTTGTTTTTGTCCTTCTGCCATCTATCCAATTCTAGACTATAGCATGTGTGATGACTGGAGCTCCAGCAGTCATTTTAGGCCATGAGGTACTCCTACCAATAGAAGCATTATATTAGGATAGCGGCATCCCTAAAAGTGTTGGGGTAGGGTGGGGCTATCATATTAACTCTGATCAGTTCCCTGCCAGACTTCTTACATGTGAAAAAGAGTCACATTTATTACTGAACATACCAGGCATGGCCTTTTGGTAAAAAACGTACATAACCCTTTGGGAAGTTACTTAATCCTTTCAGACCTTAACATCTACACCTAAAAAGCGGGAATAATACAAGAACCCAATTCACAGTATTTATCTGTGGCTGCTACGTGAGACGGGGCATGCCCAGTACTGAGATGAGGAAACTGTACTCAGTAAGTACCCTACAAATACAATCTGTTGCTCTCATAAAGGATGTCTGGTATATGAGTATCCATCAGTCATCCATTTTCAACACTTGATCTGAAAAGTTCCTCAGCACATTATGATTTTTACATGATCTGAACCATGAGTTGGAATCATGCCCGCTGAGAAGGGATGAGTCATTTAACTAGTCAGGGAAGTGGGCATCTGGCCCACAAGAATGTTCAGTTGTCTGGAGCTCAGGCAGTAACTCATTCGTGGTATGACTAAAGTTTTGTTTGTTCATGCAGCCGACTCTGAAAAACAGTACTAAATGCCACTGTCAGTAACAGTCATACTGCAAAAAAAAATAAAATAAATTAAAATGTCCATTAAGTGGGACAGGGCAGGTGGTTCAGCAGGTGCATTGACATGTCTTCCATTTGTGAGACCCTGAACTAGACGCCTTGCATCACAGGAGACTACCAAGAACAAAGACACGTGAGTGCCAGGGATGATGGAGTGCTGCCCTGGTGCCTCTTTGTTTCCCTCTCACAAAAAATATAAAATAACGCAAGGACCAGCGTAAGGATCCCGGTTTGACCCCCTGGCTCCCCAGCTGCAGGGGGGTCACTTCACAGGCGGTGAAGCAGGTCTGCAGGTGTCTGTCTGTCTCTCCCCCTCTCTGTCTTCCCCTCCTCTCTCCATTTCTCTCTGTCCTATCCAACAACAATGACATCAGTAACAACAACAATAATATCTACAACAATAAAACAAGGGCAACAAAAGGGAATATATAAGTAAATAAATATAAAATAAAAAATTTAAAAAATATATAAAATAAAATTCAGGTCAGGGAGATGACTAAGTGGTAGAGTGCATGCGTGAGATCCTTAGTTGTATACCCAGTGCCACATTAAATATATATATTTATATATACTTATATATATATATATATATATATGTGCAGGGAATAAAGTCAAGTTTCCTTTATTTATAAAGGAAAAAGCTGACATTTTGGTAACTGACATTTTGGTAACATTCTGGTTCCACACCAGGCCATGATTATACACATGCTATGTTCCATATAGAGGTCTAGAATAGAGTTCATTTCAAATATGTCTCTTTTCATATTTCTCTCAATGTATCATCGGAAAATTATGTCATATGATTCACAAGCAAAATGTACCGATTAAAAAGAAGAATAAAAACAAAGAAGAGGAAAAAAAGTGGCTGTGTGTGGCTCAGTGGGTAGAGGGCATGCTCTGCAAACCTCAGCCCCCGGGTCCCTTCATCAACACTGCACAGGACTGGAGAACTTATGTCCTCCCTCTCTCTCTCTCTCTCTCTCTCTCTTTCTGTCACTCTCATGCCCTCTCTCTTGCTCTCTCCCTTTTTCATGAAACAAAAATGGTGCAGTAGAATACCCAAGGGAAAGTAGAACCTAGGTGCAAATCCTTCGCTTCAGGCTAGCTCAAAAATTGAAGAAACTAGATTTGTTCCTATATATGTGCTCTCCCTAAGGACTGAAGACTTTTTATAATAAAAGGCACAGAAATAAGAATATCATAGAACCATTAAGACAACAGGATAAGAATAATGAAAGTAGTTGAAAAGGAGGAATAAGGGGCCAGGTGACAGTGTACCTGGCTGAGAGCATATGCTACAATGCACAAGAACCCTGGTTCAAGCCCCCCCCCCCCAGTCCCCACCTGCAGGGGGAAAGCTTTGTAAGTGGTGAAGCAATACTGCAGGTGTCTCTCTGTCTTTCTCCCTCTCTATCACCCACTTCCCTCCTGATTTCTGGTTATGTCTATCCAATAAATAAAGATAGTAAAGAAACAATTTTTTAAAGAAAAAGGAGGAATCATTACAATCAGACAGTCTAGTCTGGTTACTAATCTAGGGCTGTTACCTCTGACTTCTTGGATCAGAGGTAACGCTTAGAGAAGATCCCACCAGAGCATAAGGATAAATACCTTCTGTGTTAAATCTTTCCCTCTGCTTCACTCTCTCCCCTAACCTATAGTTTCTGATTGCATTCAGCCCATGGAAAACTCAGGCAGAAGACGAAGGTAGGAGTGAGAAGAAATTGAGATCATAACATTTATTCTCTGGTTCCCTCCCTGTGAAGTTGCCTGAAATTATCTTTGTCCCTCCTCCACTTCAATTCACTACTCCTTTCAGAATAGCCTCTTCAACATGACTCTCCTTATAGACTCTTCTCACTTTCCTTTGAATTTACAACAAGCAAGGACAAATACAGAATAGTCATACCACCAGCAATGTTGGAGGAACAACGAAGTTTTTAATACAAGTATACTTTATCCAACATCTGGGGTCATGCTTATACTAAAAGATTATTCATTGCTTATCTGAAATTCAGCTCAACCAGACTTTTTTTTTTTTTCTGATAACTCTACAGTAAGGGTCCTATCAGCTGCTAATCTAAGTGTCCTGATTTCCCCAAACTCCTCTGCCTATGCTTTTGGAGTAATTCCTATACCTGGAAGCCATCCTTGGAATAATATGATGAGAGTGTGACATGTGTCTTCTCTCAAGAAACTGATATAGTCATCATATCCCTTCATTTCTCCCTGTCAAGGTCATTTGCTTTCAACCTGCTCTCATATGACAATTGCTTTCAGAGTTTTCACAAAGGTTCCATGGCAGACAACCCAATAAGGTTAAAAGGAAACACTAACTATTCAGAAAATAGACGATGTGTGAGTGGCATGGATAACATACTCACTTCAGACTTAAAAAGCCCAACTAGGTCCTTGTATCAATGTATCATAGATTGACTTTGACTGAACGTAAAGTCTAATACAAATGCTTCCATGCGGGTAGTTTATTTTCAGATGTGACCTCCAAAAGTAAGAGTGTAAAGAAGGATCTGAAAGAGGGAAATTCAGTGTGGTGAAGTATTGTTGTATAATCAACTGTGGTTTAATTCCACTGAGGCCTTTGGGGGGGGGGGTGTCTTCATGAATGTGACTCAGACCATCTACCTAAGCACGTAGAAAGGCAAGTATTTTGATGTCTTCTAGGACCCAAAGGGTAACCATGGTTCTTATCCATGCCCTGATCAAACATACGGGTGTACGGGACTACTTCCTGAGATTTCTGTGATGTAACATCAGAGAAACCTCAAGGTAAAAAAATCTAAAAAGTAGAGACCTGGAGTGAGGTGTGCAGTGAGTACTAAACTCCAGTATGGTCCAGTTGCTGCAGTTTGGAGATAGTCCCAGCACTGGTTAGAACCAAGATAGGAAGCAAAAATATCTTCCATTCCCAGGGGAAGTTTTGTTTATATCTGTATGCAGGTAAGCACAAGTTTTCCCACAGAAATGTAAAGGCAGATGAGGACATTCAGAAGAAACTACTATTGAAGCAACATGTAGTTCCTAAGGTGAGGGCTATGAAAAAGTTGCCACAGTAGGAAGCAACTGAAGTTAGATACTGTTATGCACAGATTCTGCCTGGATGGAGCTTAGTTATGAGAAAGAAGCCAAGCAGTGTTCCTCTTGAGACCACTAGATGGTTAATGGTCATGCTGGGTCAGAACAAGGGGTCTTCAAGATGTACTAAGGCTCTCCAAGGAGACATATGGATCTTCTCCAAGTGTTCCTTCAGGAGGAAATTCCTGGATTTTTCAGTAAAGTTATAGTAATGGGACAATTACTCCTGTCCAGGTACAACAATAATTTTGAAGATTGGACTCTATTATGCTTGAATAACAGAATTATGGTTTTGTGTAGTAACTTAGTTGTTTTGTTTTCCAGTTAGGAATATGGCAGAATCTAAGTTTCTATGTTTTGCCTTACACAATGAAGGGCTTCAACCTCTGTTATGTTTCCATGGTAAAACTGAGCAGAAGAAAGAATTTGGGGCCAGGTGGTAGCACATCTGGTTAACTACACATCTTACAATGCACAAGGACCCAGGTTCAAGCCCCCAGTCCCTACCTACAGAACGAAAGCTTTGTGAGTGGTGAAGCAGAGTTGTAGGTATCTCTCTGTCTCATTCCCTCTTTGTCTTCCCCTTCCCTCTCAATTTCTGGCTCTCTCTATCAAATAAATAAAGATTTAAAAATTTTTAAAAAGAATTAGAGTCAATCATCTCCATCTCCCCTTTTTTTGGGAAAAAATATTTTAAGAAAATCAAGACAAACTCAATTTAAACCATCATTCTTGGCTCTTCCTTGAGCCCAAACCATTCTCTATGACCTGGCCTCACAGAAAGGACCAGCACTTACTAGCTAGGCAGAAGAGTCCCTGGGTAAATATGGGTCTAATTGAAGAGCCTTACCAAGATTATGTAATTTATACATAAATGGCACTTATAACTCATAAGTCTGTCAAATTACTTGCAGTGGGGAACAAATAATTTCTAGCTGGACTCACTTTCTAGTTTGGGAGTATAAGAGTGACAGCAAATAACCCTCATTTGTTAACTTAGAGTATGACTGCTCCCTACACAATGAGCCAGAACAGCACTTTTAATCATATCCTGGGTAAACTGTATATTAGTTCAGATTATTATCATCATGGGTATAATTTAACTCTTCACTTTGTGACAAATAAAGGAACCTAAGCAGTTTTTTCAATGTTTATTCTTCCCCATACAAAATGTACTAGTGTGAAATACAGCTATAGTAATTTAACACTGTTCCTCCACTCTTGATAGTTTAGTATTGCAAACTTTTTTCTCACAGAGGCAAACAAAGCATTGAAAATGACTAATGTGAAACCTTTAAATCAAAGAGGGGCACGCTGAGAATTTTAGCTTGAAAATATACTATTTTTCTCTACATTGCACATTCTTCCAGCATTCATAAAAAGTGTTAATCATAAACCATGTAATCTCAAAAACATGGGAAAAATTGAATCCCCTCTCTCTCTCTCTTTTTTTTTTTACACTAGAGTATATGAGCATTTGACCTACACTTAGGCTCACATTAACATTACATACTCCAACTACTGGAGTTAAATAACAAGCCTACAATCATTAAGATTTCATTTCATCTGCAGGAAATTTCAAGTTGATCTTGCCTTTCCTTTTCACCATTATGTCAGCAGTAGATGCTCTTGAAAAAGCTACGCATGCTGTAAGGTGATTAAATGAATTGCAAATGGAGGCACCAGCATCGCCAGGTAGTTGATTAACTGCATGTCCAATTGACAGATCATCTAATTTCAAGGCATCCCAGATATCATTTTCCTCCAAATGCCCTCAGCTCATATATATTTGCTAAGAGACACTAAAGATAAAACATTCAGGTTGTCTGTCCCCACTGTTACAAACATATCAGACAAGTATAACAAACTAAGAATGACTCTGATGACAGAGAAATAATTGTGGTAAAATATCATCAGGTGGAGTTGATCCTACATCGTAAAAGATGTTTGACTTGTTAATAATAGGTGGCACAATTAAGAACTCTGATATAAATTTAGGAGCTTGTTGATGTTCTGGCTTTTGTCCAGTGAGAAACAACATCTGACTTCCTCCACCAAAGTGTCTATCCCCTTATGAGTCATTAGGATAAGGTGTGAAAGATGTGGTCATGTCTTTTTCCTTATTCTTCAAAATTAACTAGGAAAGGAGTTTGGAAGATCAAAAAGAAATAGGCAGTCAGGGATTCTTATGGCATTCCCAACATCATTTAGGACTTGGCCCAGAGTTTGGAGCTCATCACTACTATCTGTCTGACAAGAAAAATCTAGTGGCTCAGGATGTTCACAGGACTTGCAAACATGACCTTTGTGATCGTTGGCATTGCACCTGCCTGAGGAATGCTTTCTCTCCCTCTCTCTCTCTCTCTTTCTCTCATCTCTCTCTCTCTCTATCTATCTATCTATCTATTTATCTATCTATCTCGCTAGTAAATAGATAATAACTTACCTGCTAGAGTGCACACTTTATCATGTACAAGCACTGAAGTTTGAGCTCCTGGCCACCACATGAGACCACCTACAAAAGGAAGCTACACTAGAGACAGTAATGTCATGGTGCCTTTCCTCCTCCTCCTCCTCCTCCTCCTCCTCCTCCTCCTCCTTCTTCTTCTTCTTCTCTCTCTCTCTCTCTCTCTCTCTCTCTCTCCCTCTGTCTTTAAATACAAATAAACAGCAAATAAAAAAGGTAGTCTACCAGAAATTGGAGAATCATGCAGGCACAGGGCCCTAGCAATAACCCTGGTGGCAAAAGTAAACAAGCAAATAAATAAATATTTTTAAAATAAAGAAGAAAAACTATAAAAATTAAAAATGGATGGGTTTCTTGAACCTATCAAATTCCAGTGGGAAGGCAAGCTTCTACCATGAAATCTAGAGAGGTGCGGGGGGGGGGGGACAAAAAATACATTGAAGACCTGCTAAACCATCTCAAAACATCAATCACTGGCAACAGAAACTGATAGAAACATTTAAATAAGACTTTTGAGGGGTTTCTAGCAATGGAGTGTGCAGTAGCAAAAGGATGAGAAGTTGCTCTGAATCAGAGTCTCACACATCCTGGTGAAGTTTCCCTTCAGCTTCTCATGATGAAAGTGTGGGGAAGCAGCCCTCTAGATTCTGGGCAGGGGAAGAGTCATTATCATGACATATATCAGAATCTTCTCCATAACCCGAGTTTACTTTCTTTTTTAAACATTTAAAAAAATTTTTTAAATTTATTTTCTCTTTTGTTGCTCTTGTTGTTTTTCATTGTTGTTGTAGTTATTATTGTTGTCACCGTTGTTAGAACAGAGAGAAACGGAGAGAGGAGGGGAAGACAGAGAGGCGAAGAGAAAGATACCTGCAGACCTGCTTCACCGCCTGTGAAGCGACTCCCCTGCAGGTGGGGAGCCGGGGGCTAAAACCTGGATCCTCACGCCAGTCCTTGTGCTTTGCACCACCATGCACTTAACCCACTGCGCTACCATCCGACTCCCCAAATTTACCTTCTAAGACGCACCTGAGGAACCTTCAGCCCACAGGCCAGAAATATCATTTGATCTGGCTCTGCCAAGATAACCACAGGTGGGACTCAAAAGTCAATAAATATAAGAACTTTTTCGTAGCACATTAAATGCTAGTTTTTAAGTCATTAATTTTGTGTGATCCATGAATCACGTTGTAAATATCCAGATGGGCCCATGGGGGTCGGGGATCCTTCATCCTGCTCTAAAGGAAAAGACATTGTTTAAACCTTATCCCAGCTGGGCAATAGGCATTAATCCCATTCTGGTCCCTCCCAACCCTCTTGTTTCATTGAACATGGGTAAAAACAAACAAACAAATGAAAACACCACAGTCAACAAAAATCAGAATTTCTAGGAAGTAGATTGAGAAGGAGTAAAGAGGAAGGCAGGTCAGGTGGGCATGATCAGTGAATGTCACTCACTAGCGCACTACTTAACAAAAGAGCTGCATACCTATATGTATGTGTTGACTTAAGTAGACTTTGGCAGAAACATTCTCTTTTGGCTTTCTTTCTCCAATATCTGGTGCCCTTGCTCTGGCCCCTTTGCTTTCTTAATAGTCAGCCCTCCACTTCTCACCCCTTCTTCTCTTGGGACCTGTGTGTTTTGGAAGCTGATAACTGGAGAATGGACTTATGGCAGATACTAACTCAGGCCTGCTTAGGTTTTTCCTCTTTCACCTATTTCCAATGTACCTGAAAGTCAACTCTTTACCAAGGTTTCAAGCGGATTTGTAGTGCAGGCACCAAGCCCTAGTGATTACACTGGAGGCAAAAAAAAAAAAAAAAAAGAGAGGAGACAGATATTAGACATATGACATATGACCACAGAACTGTGCTATGACTTCAGAGTAGAGGTGATAACCTCATGCTCAGAAGATCCAGCATCTCAGCTAGGTTAGATCAGCTAAGAATGCCTCCAAGGGCTGGGGAGATAGTGTAATGATTAGACAAAAAAGACTAGCATGCCTGAGGCATCCAAAGCCCCAGGTTCAATCTTCTCCAGCACTGCCAGTAAGCCAGTGCTCTAGTAAAACAAACACACCCCTTTAGGGTGACCTGGGATGTGGTACAGTGGACAAAGCATTGGACTCTCAAGCACAAAGTCCTGAGTTCCATCCCCAGCATAAAATGTACCAGATTGCTATGCTGGTTCTTTCTCTCCACTCATCAGTAAGTAAATTTATAAGTAAATAAAACAAGTAAATCAGTAAGTCAATAAAATCACCTATTTTAAATGCTCCCAAACACCAAGGAAGCCCTTTTGTTTTTTTCTATAAGATGCAGGGAAATAAAAGTGACACTTTTGTAGAAACACTTTGGAAGGTCACAGTTCTAAAAGCAGACTGAATGAGACCCTCAGAAAAGACTGAGATTTAATTAGAATATAGAGTATCCCCCACCACCAATACCACCATGCCACTGTTAGACTACTAAAAGACCCAACTGACAGATTCCTTCTGAGGGAAAACATATTCTTCAAAACATTATTTCTTTGATTGTTGTTTTACAAGACTGTTGTCAAAGGAGTACAATTTTATATGCATAGGAGTTGGCACATTTGTCCCTGAGAAAAAAATCTTGAGGATTCCCCAAAGTACCTGTTCTGTGTTCTCATAGCTAGGTCCTATCACAGCAGGAGATACTGGTCAACCATCCTCACCCAGACATGAGTCAAGTTAATAAATGCACGTCCACAAATACCACAAATTTTACAATCATGTGAATTCTATCTCTGTAGAGTAGGAGGGCCGAACACCAGAATACCCCATAGTACTAAGTTATGATAGACAGAAACATGCCTAAACATTTTGCCCATTTCTAGTCTCCCATGTGGACATGGAGTTCCCTGGTACAAAGACATTCAGGTATGAAGTTGTTGGCATGACCTATGGCACTAGTAGAGCTTCCTATGGTGTTGGTGGACTAACAGAGATGAGTCACTGAAGAACCTTCCCCTGCTTGTCATATTTCACTGTTAGTCTCAGGCGTAATCTTTTAGATTAATCTGTCTTCAGTCTGTTTAGGTAATTTGGGTAATTCAACAGATGGTCTCGATGGCTGGCCTCAACAGTCCAAAACAGTTCGTCATAAAAGGTTCTAAGTAACCCTTTCTAGAATTATATGAGCAAGATGCTATTAGTTCAGCAGAAATCATTTGCATTACTCAGGTACAGTTGCTCTCTGACTTGATGTTCTATGAGTACCAATAAATGGCGATTTCAGCATCAAGAAAATGCTACTAAAACCCTTAATAAACCATCAGAAAGGATTCCCAGGTCTTTTCATGCAGGGTGGCCAGTTCTACAAGTCAGGATCCTCTCCATTGTCAGCAATTAAAACTTAGTTGAAACTAAATAGAATGGGCAGTGTGGATCCTAGTAACTATGGAACTGGGGACTTGGAGTTAACTCTTGTTTTAGGAATTATCAGGGCATCACTCATCAAGTCTAACACTGTTTCTTGTTGTTTCTCTTTAGCTTTTTCTCCCTTTCTCATATTTATGTTTCTCTTAAGAACATTTTATTTTATTTTTTGTAAATAGTCCCTCTTAATTTGATGGAAAAGAAAGTCATTGTAATCTCAATCCTGGTACAAATATCAACAGTAAAAGCAAGTTAATTTCTCCCAGAGAGCATATAATAACCACAGGGAAGGATTCTAATTACATAGGTAGTTATGAGTCCACTCCTCTAGCCAATCACTATTTCTAGAATGAGAGATACAGTGACACCTCTCCTTATGACCAGAGATTGCTGTGGATGCTGTCTTGTGGTTCCCCCATGCAATGAGAAGAAACACCTTTCCCAAGTAAAGGAGGAAAGATATTTCTAGTAAAATAATAAGACATCCTAGAGGAGAAAAGATATTTACCATATTATTTTCCTGCATACAGCTTTAGTTTTTAACCAGTTCACATAATGTTGAAGTGTCTTCACCTGGGGGCTGGGCAGTAGTGCAGCAGGTTAAGTGCACATGGACCAGAGCAAGGAGCATGGTTCCATCCCCTAGCTCCCCACCTGCAGGGGGATCACTTCACAAGCAGTGAAGCAGATCTGCAGGTGTCTATCTTTCTCTCTCCCTTTCTCTGTCTTCCCCTCCACTTTTGATCTCTCTCTGTCCTATCCAATAACAAAATCAATGGCAACAATGACAATAACAACAATAAGGGCAACAAAATGAGAAAAAGGGCCTTCAGGAGTAGTGGATTCATAGTGCAGGCATCGAGCCCCAGCAATAACCCCGGAGGCAAAAAAAAAAAAAGTGTCGGGAGTCGGGCTGTAGCGCAGCAGGTTAAGTGCAGGTGGCGCAAAGCACAAGCACCGGCATAAGGATCCCGGTTCGAGCCCCGGCTCCCCACCTGCAGGGGAGTCGCTTCACAAGTGGTGAAGCAGGTCTGCAGGTGTCTATCTTTCTCTCCCCCTCTCTGTCTTTCCCATCTCTCTCCATTTCTCTCTGTCCTATCCAACAACGACAACAGCAATGATAACTACAATAATAAAACAACAAGGGCAACAAAAGGGGATAAATAAAATAAAATAAAATAATTTTTTAAAAAGTGTCCTCACCTAAATGAAAATATCCTGGAAAAGAGGCAGTGCAAAACCCCATCCTAGTTCTGTACCTCTGAATTGTGCATTTTCATGACAAGGTCCAAGTACAGCTCCTTACAACAGTGAAATCTGGAGTTAAGTCACAAAGTTAGCCACCCTCCACATACCTAATATGAAGTAATAGAAATAGAGCTAGAGCAATAAGAATTCCCACTTGATAAATGGAGAAGACGACAATATATAAATACTATGTGCTTATCCTACTGGGCAGAAATGATAAGAATTTATATCCAGATAACTACTTGGATTCTATAGTATGCTGTTCCCACCCTTAGGCTCACCTTGACCATTGAATTCGTTCTTTCATTCTTTGTTTCTTTATTGGACAGAGACAGAGAGAAATCAAGAAGGGAGTGGTAGATAGAGTGGGAGAAAGACACCTGCAGCACTGCTTCACTACTCTGGTGTGTGAAGGTTTCCCCTTGCAGGTAGGGACCAGAGCTTTGATCCTGGGTTCTTGTGCATTGTAACATGCATACTCAATCAAGTGTGCCACTGTCCTAGTCCCTGACCATTGAATTTTAAAGATTCCAGGAGATGGATGTAGGTATTCTGGGATCTCATTAGAAGCCAAGTTTTCAACATATAGTTATGGAGACCTAGGAGTTATTTCGAGGATTGGGTTTCACTCGTCCCCCTTTCTTAATCTGGGGTTTCTCAGAATAAATCCTTTAAAATATTTCATATTGTTAATGGAATCACTTCTGGAAAAATCTATTAGCTCAGTACCAGTGCCAGAAATGTTGGCCAGTAATAATTTGTAAGTCTGAATCCTGTCTTAGTTTCTGTCTCTTAGCAACAAGCCCTGGTCTTCTGCCCATGCTCCTAGTTCTCTTTTTTTATGTGTCCATCTTGGTCTCTGCTATAGGACTATATGAGACAATAAATTGGACTGGTGATGCAGAGAGAATCTGTCTCTGACCCCCAGGCCATATCCCATTGGACAAAGCCTTCACATATGGGTAATTATTACATTCATTTAGCAGGAGTGTTCAGAGCAAAAGTATTTAGGAGAGATTCTTGTATTCTCTGGCCTCTCCTTTTACTGAATTGAAAATTGTACAGATATTTTGGCATTTGAAATTCCACACATGCATGCTTATGTAACACAAACTGATCTTTGTCCTCAAGTTATCAAGAGAGAACGGGAATTGTTATTTCTCTACTTACTAGCCACCATCCTCTTCTCTCATTTCAGAGAAATAGTGAAGACTGCAAAAGTAGCCAACCCCCTAATTCTGCTGTTTCTTTAACACCTTCCCCCCAAGACTCCAGGCTTCTGAGGCTCATAGTCTCATTCCGAAATTTCCAAGACTGATGATGCACTAGCTACTCAGCTGCTGTGTAGTGTTTAGGCTGGGGTGGAAGGTTGACCATAACTCCACGTCATCTCAGTTAATGCAACATCCTGATGTCTACCAATGAAAAGACAGTGGATCAAGCAATTCCCGTTCTCTTGGTAGGTCCTGTGCAAATCCGGATACACTCCTTCATACCGCAGAGACACTGAGGTCAAAGAGCAAATTATTCATGCAAAATTTCACAGCTGACAAGTCAGAAATTTTTATTACATCCATTACTTTCCTCTTTAGTTCAAAAAGAATATCATACATTACCCACTTTTCTCTTTAAAGAAAAATAATGATTCCTTCTACATAGGTATTCAAAATTCTTTGACTTTAAGTGGAGGAGCACACTTTCTTTCTTTGTCTTTCCTTCTTTGTACTCTCTTTATACTGTCACTTTACTTATTGAAGGAAATCTATGTGGGAGGATGAAGTAGAATTATATCGGCACAATTAGGTAAGCAAATAATGAACACCCTGTGATGTAGCAGAAGTGTTGGGTGGAGAGTAGGAGGAAAAGCAATGTGATTATGATAAAATTATCAGGAAAGAAAGCTTAAAAGTTGAAGGTCAAGAGAAGAAAAAGTCATGCACTGTGAGTTCTATATGGGAAACTGGAATGTCAAGGTGGGGAAGAATTTGTGTGAGGGACACACTGTAGACACACTATGAGATGACTGGAACACGACACATTGCAGTCATGAATTACTATCATTCTGTCAGCATCAAGTTAATGACTGAATCAAACAATCAGAAAGCTGATGTTGGTGTACCATTCTCTGAGTTAGCTTCATGACTCCAGGAAACTAAGTTGAGTTTTATACTTTCTTTCTCAAGTAAACTGGGGTCTTGTTAGAAATTTAAGAGTTAATATAGATAACATGCTTTGCCCAATCTCAAGTGCACAACAAATGTTTTTTGAGGATTGCTATTTTTGAAGGAAAAATAAATATATTCAAATTTGATTTTTTTCTCTAGGTTATATAGTAATTGGCTATTGGACCAAACAAAACAAGTGACTCAAATCAGGAGTCTACAAGATCATTCTGTAGAGAACTAAATACATGCTGCACAGGTAGCTTGGCCTCTATCACAGTTTCTCAGGGCTGCCTATGTAGAGTGAAATCAGCCATAGGAAATAATAAATAGATGCTCCAATAAAAATTTTATTTACACAAGCATGTGATAAGACAGTGAACCAAAGTTTGCTGATCATGGATTGCCTATAATATTGACTACGAATTAATGAATATATAGTCATTGAAAACCTTTTTTTTAATTTTTGTTTACAGAAAGGACACACTGACAAAAAACCATAGGATAAGAGGGGTACAACTCCACACAATTCCCACCACCAGAACTCTGTATCCCATCCCCTCCCCTGATAGCTTTCCTATTCTTTAACCCTCTGGAAGTATGGGCCCAGGGTCATTATGGGGTGCAGAAAGTAGAAGGTCTGGCTTCTGTAATTGCTTCTCCGCTGAAACCTTCTATACTGAGTGCTAAGCACACAAGAGTAAGACAGTTCTGACTCCACAGAGTCAACTAAAGGACTGAAAAGGGAGTGTGGTGGGGGAGGGAGTGCGGGTGGACACACAGTGCTGCAATAAGAAAAGTTTCCCGGCATGGCTAGGCCACTCTGTTGAAAGCTGAAGATGGGTGGTTTGATCGTTTGCAATTCTACATCATGGAAAATTTATTTAAACCCATGGCTATGGAAAATGAAGGGAAAAAGTAAATATTTGTATTTCATCAGTGCCAACTTTTTAATCTACTCAGTGCTGCTCCTTCAGCAGCAAAATGCAAGTTAATTTGCATAAAAATTTACTCACACACATTTCTGACTCAACTTGTTTTTCAACTTGATTTCTTTTCCACACGTAAAACGTTTTGGCATAGATAGCAGACAGGTTGTAATAAGACAGCATTCTTGTTGTTTGAATTACTAGCTATCAAAAAAATATCAAAGAAATGAAATATTTCCAAAGATTAAAAAAATCATCATCCAGCTGTTGTCTTGGTTACCCATAAAATGAAATCCAATTTTTGTTTTTAAATCTCATTAAATTATCCATGTTCCTTCTGTTGCATCAAATGCTTACCACATCTAGAGAAGCAGTTCTAATCCAAAATGACTTTTCCACAAAGGGAATATTTGGCCTGTCTGAAGACAATTTTTTCTTGTCACAATTGGAAAGTAGGAGTTGTTTACAGACTTCACCTGTAAAGTTAAGAATCCTGCCAAACCCCCTTTAACTCTTACGATATAAATAAGTCTGTCTTTATCTTTCTTCCTTTCCATTTGCTTTATTCCTCCCAACTTTCTCTTTTATAATTTCTGTTATGTGCTTTTCTTTTTCCTGTTATGTTTAATCTGAGTCCTTTGGATACTTTTTCTCTTGCTGCAACACAAGTATTCCATTGTTTTTAACTTTTTGCTCCATTATAACAAGTCTGCCTTTAGGAAAGATTATTGATCTAGACTACTGAGGTCTTGTCTGATTGATTACTCAAAATAATTTTTAAATCCATTCTTTGGAAATACATCCCTGGAATATCCTTTAAAAGGAAACTAAGATGACTCAACTACTATTGTGTCAATCAATGCCTCTTCCATCAGAGAAGGAGGAAGAGAAGAGGAGGAGGAGGAAATCTAAAATCCAGTGCAGAAATATCTTCCACCATATTCATTTAGGATTTCTTCTAAAAGAATTCTGTTTCTTTGTTCATCTCTGTCACTTGCAGCTAGTTAGCATCGCTGGAAAATCCTTCTATATTTTCAGCCCAAATCTACTATAGTTAGCGATGTTTGTCTTTATGGACAACCTATTGCTAATAATATGAACTGAGACTTCCTTTTTTCTTGAAAGTCATAACATATTAACTTCTACCATGCTGTATCTCGGACTTCATCAATGGCTGACTCAACTCCTCTTATAGTAACATATTTTCACTAGTGCTTGCTCATCCCCGACATCTATTCCTGTCTTTTCTCTTCCATGAAGTAGATTTCTTAATATGCACATTTAATCTTTTAAATCCACATTTACATTTTTTTAAAAAACAACTTTAGCTACTTCCCAAGATGAAGCTCAAAAGCTTTAGTCTATCAGATTCTGTGTGAACTCGACCCCACCACCTACTACTTTATCAGTCTCATCTTGTGCCATAACATACTCCGGTTGTGCCAAATTCTCTCAGTGTTGAGTATAATACTCTCTGGTCTGGCTCAGAAAATTTTCATTGGCTCTTTTCTTTGCATGTAATGCTGTTGTCTTTACTTACTCCTACTAAGTTCTTAGTCCTAGTTATTATGTTGATCTCATCTTAATTGTAATGCCTCAAGGATAACCTCTCTGACGAGTATATATCATTTATACAGTCAAGAATATGAAACTTATATGTAATATGTTTGTTTGATGTAAATTCTGGTCTTTTCTACCAGATATAATGCTATGAGTGGGTGTTTAAAAAGAACAAAATGCATTTCAAACTTTGCATGCCCCAAAGACTTTTGATCTCTTATTTTTAAACACATATTGTGGAACAAATATTACCTCTAAGAAAATAATAGACTTGGGTGAAATTTGCTAATGGTGCTGGTATTTAAATGTAGCATTGTACAATAAGACACATTTATCTGTCCCAACACACCTGAAGCACTGCTTTGCTACTTGTGAAGCTTTCTCACTGTAGATGGAAACTGAGGGCTCGAACCCCGGTCCTTGCGGATTGTAACATTTTGTAATTTATTTATTTTTAATTTTTTTATTTAAGAAAGGAGACATTAACAAAACCATATAATAAGAGGGGTACAATTCTGCACAATTCCCATAACCCGATCTCCATATCCCATCCCCTCCCCTGATAGCCTTCCCATTCTCTATCTCTCTGGGAGTATGGATCCAGGGTCCTTGTGGGTTGCAGAGGGTGGAAGGTCTGGCTTCTGTAATTGCTTCCCCACTGAACATGGGCGTTGACTGGTCGATCCATACTCCCAGTCTGCCTCTCTTTCCCTAGTAGGGTGGGGCTCTGAGGAAGTGGAGCTCCAGTACACATTGATGGGGTCGTCTGTCCAGGGAAGTCTGGTCAGCATCTTGCTGGCATCTGGAACCTGGTGGCTGAAAAGAGAGTTAACATACAAAGCCAAACAAATTGTTGAACAATCATGGACCTAAAGACTGGAATAGTGCAGTTGAAGAGTTGGGGAGTATTCCCTGCATGCTCTTGTGTACTTCTGCTTTCAGGTATATATTTTTCCCCTAGTTTATGGGCACGGGTGAACCTATGCTCTATCTCAGGGGACCTGGACTATATCTAGGTTTGGGGACTTTATTGGGGAGTGGAACCCCTAGAATGGAATTAGAGAATACTATGAAAGGAAAGGTCTCACCCGAGTGATGAAGCTGAAGGGTTGTCATTCCACACCTGAAGTCTCTGGTCACAGTCTGAAGTGAAGCATGCTGGGGTGGCACTCGTTGCGTTGATTAGGTCGCTATCCGCGGATGCAGTATTATTTGATTTGAACTGAGAGCAGCATGCAGAAAAGTGGGCCCCACCCTAAGGTTCCAGGACTTGGGGAAATATAGGCTCTATAGTGGAAATGTGAGGTTTCTCTTGTCTTAGAGTTCAAGAAGACAATGGATAGTTATTGTTATCATCACACTATTTGGTGATAGGGTTAACACTGGAAAGTCCCTTTGATAGGGTTTGGGGTATAATACCGAGCATCTTGTATATAGCTGTGCTACCAGTTGCTTCTGTTCTCCCTGGTCTAGGCTTTTGGGAGAGACAACATATCAAAGACAGCCTATGTATTAAAAAGACTCAGTCTGTGTTTTAAGAAGTTCTAGACATATGATCAATTTTTCGCCTCTCATATTAATTAAATAGTGGTTTATATGTTTACACTTTAATAGGATTGTACACAAACACCACAACATTTTGTAATTTGTATAGAAGGTTGACTGTGTCCCTCTCCTGAGGGAACAGATCCTATCAAGTGATTCCATTTACCTGAATCTTCTTGCAGAATCATTGCTTGTGGAGCTTCTGGGAGTTGACCTATCACTTGTTGCTTTCCCCAACTCCTGTCCACATGTCTACAAATACTCTGACTAAATTCTCCTTAAATTCCCCAGTTGGTGTATGCCATCTAATTTCTTCATGTATTCTACTTCTCCAGTAGAATTATCCTGCATTTTACACTGTGGAAGCTAAGACTCAGAGTTATTGAGTAACTCACACATTTCAGCTGAGTATTAAACAACAAATACTGAGGGATGAACACACATTTTGCCTGCTTTTTCTGTGGTAGGGGCACTTGTTGGTGCCCTTTCAACTTCGAAGAAGAGAATCAAATTCCCTATCTGTTCATGCTGGGCCTTTCACTCATATGCACATGTAACCTGCTTGTGACTTATCAGGCTATTTCCCTTAAATGTCTCATTTCGTTCATGTGGCAGTGGGTAACTTTTTAAAAATAATATATGCAATTTGGTTAAATACACAAATTTCTATCTTGTTTTGATCATCTTGACACCACATTTTCCTGTTACACAAACATTTTAGAGTGTGGTTTGTAATTTAAAAACCACGTCAATTGGGAGGAAATCTTTCAGTGAGTTGTCTGGGTTATATGTGGCCATTTCTGATGAAGTCTGCAGTTCTAATAGCTGCGTCCTAAATTGAGGAGAAGATGGGCATGTCTCTAGAGATGAAGCAGTTCATCAAGAAGCCACCTTGCACATAATATAAAACTTCAATAATTTGGCCCTACCTGGGGCCTTGCCAGATAGAAACATTTATTGTTTAACAAAATGTAGTTTGGGAGCCTTAGAACAAAAAGTTAAACTAGGTAAGTAGAATGTGACCAAGCACGAATCTTAGGAAATCTGTTTAAATGAATAGCTAAAAAAAACTTATAATTGGTATATCAATTATTTCTATGGGAGAAATGTTTTTATGATGCTTGAGGGTGCTTAAAAGTTTGTTCACATAATTAATTTAAACATCCCTCTTGAAATACTGTTTGCACTATTAATTTATTTAGCAAATTAATCACAGAATCATATTTTAGAGCTGAAAGAGGCCTCGGAGAAAATCCAATGCAATTCCATTTTACAAACAGTTTCTTGAATCATTCTTAGCTCCATGTTCACTGTACAAGGGCCAGTCCTCCACATTACTTAGCCATCTCCTCACCCTGGCTCAAATTCCTAAAACACTGACACACATCTGGAGTCCAGCATAACTGATTCTTTCTGGTCAGCATGGAGACATTTAAAAATGTCATAAATAAATTACACAATTCTTCTCAACCAACAATACTCCAAATAGACTTTTTCTTATAATCTACTTTTCCTTTTTCTTGCTTATTGCCCTTATGTCTTATACTCCATACTTCCATAGTAACTTCCACTGTGGAGGACTCAGAGGAAGACCACATTCTCAGTGTCTTGTCTTTGTTTTTTTTTTTTTAATTTTTTTATTTAAGAAAGGATTAATGAACAAGAACATAAGGTAGGAGGGGTACAACTCCACACAATTCCCACCACCCAATCTCCATAACCCACCCCCTCCCATGATAGCTTTCCCATTCTCTTAGCCCTCTTGGAGCATGGACCCAGGTCCTTGAGGGTTGCAGAAGGTGGAAGATCTAACTTCTGTAATTGCTTCCCTGCTGAACATGGGCATTGACAGATCGATCCATACTCCCAGCCTGCCTCTGTCTTTACTTAGTAGGGTGGGGCAAAGGGAAGCAGGGCTCCAGGACACATTAGTGGGGTCGTCTGTCCAGGGAATTCTGGTTGGCATCATGCTGGCATCTGGAACCTGGTGGCGGAACAGAGAGTTAACATACAAAGCCAAACAAATTGTTGAACAATTATGGACCTAAAGGCTGGAATAGTGCAGATAAAGTGTTGGAAGGTACTCACTGCAGACTTTTGTGTACTGTTGCTTTCAGGTATATATTTTACCCTAGTTTATGGAAACATGTGAACATATGCTCTATCTAATGGGACCTGGTCTATATCTAGGTTTTGGGACTCTTTTAGGAAGTGAGCCACCTGGAATGGAACTAGAGAATACTTTGAAAGGAAAAGTCTCACCCAAGTAATGAATCTGAAGGGTTGTCATCCACACCTGAAGTCTCTGGACACATTCTGAAGTGTAGCATGCTGAGGTGGCACTCACTGCCTTGATTAGTTTAGGATTGGAGGACGGTGGATGCAATATTATTTGATACAAATTGATAGAAGCATGCAGGAAATTGCGCCCCACCCTAAGGTTCCAGGACTGGGGGAAATATAGGCTCTATAGTGGAAATGTGAGGTTCCTGTTGTCTTAGGGTTCAAGAAGACAATAGATAGTGTTATAATCAGCTTATTTGGTAATTGGGTTAACTTTGAAAAATCCCTTTGTTAGGATTTGCTATATAATACCCAACATCTTGTATATAGCTGTGTCACCACTTGCTTCTGTTCTTCCTGGTCTAGGCTTTTGAGAGAGTCAACATATCAAAGACTCAGCCTATGTATTAAAAAGATTCAATCTGTGCTTTAAAAAGTTTGAGTCATACAATCATGTTTTCCCCTCTCATATTAAATAATGATTTATATGACTACAATTTAATAGGAGTGTACATAAACACTATTCCCACCACCAAAAGACTGGTGTCCCATCCCAGCCACCCACCCTCACCCCCTCGCCACCCTGGAAAGCCGAATATCCACCCTCCCCCTCACCACAGGGTTTTTACTTTGGTGCCCTACTCCAGATTTAGTCAAATCCTGCTTTCAATTTCCCTTTCTGTTCTTCTTTCTCAGCTTCTGTTGATGAGTGGGATCATCCCATACTCATCTTTATCTTTCTGATTTAGCTCACTTAGCACAATTCCTTCTAGCCACATGATTATCTCAATAGATGCAGAGAAAGCCTTTGATAAAATCCAACACCCATTCATCCTCAGAACACTACAAAAAATGGGAATAAATGAGAAATTCCTTGAGATAGTGGAATCCATATATTGCAAACCTACAGCCAACAACATATTCAATGGACAGAAGCTGAAACCATTCCCCGTCAGACTGGGGACTAGACAGGGCTGTCCATTATCACCATTACTCTTCAGCATAATATTGGAAGTTCTTGCCATAGCAGTCAGGCAAGAGAAAGAAATTAAAGAAATACATATTGGAAGGGGAGAATTCAAGCTCTCACTATTCACAGATGATATGATAGTAGACATAGAAAAACCTAAAGAATCCAGCAGAAAACTACTGGAAGTTCTCCTGAGCTTCTGCCTACACAACACCTCAATTTCTACAGGCCCTCCAAACTCGATACCCCCAAACCAGCTACTCTTCTCCCTAATATGCTTTCTGCTCATGTTTTTCTCTGCATGGTACTTAAGTGCCATCCTCATGTGTACTTAAGTCGGAAATACGAATTTTTTAATCAGTTCATCAATGGCTCTTCATTATTTCCAAGACATAATCAAGCCTAACAGTCAAAAAAAGGGAGGAAGTCAGGAAGGGGGTGCTGAAAGAAGGGGGGACCTGGCTGGTAGCTCTCACATAAGACTATACACATTTCCAGTGGGGGCTTCACAAGTAGTGAAACAGTGTTGTGGTATCTCTATATCTCTATCTTTCTCTTATCTCTATCTGTTTCTCTGCTTCTCTCTCTATACACACACACACACACATATATATATATCTTTGTCTTTCACTCTCTATGTAAAGGAAAAAAAATGACCACCCAAACCGGTGGAGTCTTGCAGGTACTATGCCTCAGCGATAACACCAAAGGCAAATAAAAGCACTATAATAAATAATAATAATAATAATAATAGGAAGAAGTGAAGGCGGGAAGCATTTATATCTGTGAGACCTGGCCACTGCCTACTACACAACAGCTTTATGTTTTAGTTTCCTGTCACCCCTCACATCCGTTCTAGTTAGACAGTCCTCCCCTTAACCTGCAGACAAACACCAGCTTTTATTCTAAGAGAAAGTTCAAGAATTACCTGCTCTCTAAGGATTTTTCTTAGTCTCTCTGGAAGATTCTGTCACTCCTTATGTGTCTTGTCTAGGACACTCAGCTAGATGTAGTCAAGTACTAAGATATTTAAAACAAACTTAATGTCATTAAGAACAAGAAGAAAGGGAAAGCTCCACATCAAAGAAGCAGCACTGTAGAGATTAAAAGGTTTCAACTAGGGAAAATCAAGCAACCAGTTTAATATGTAGATTTTTAGAAATGGGAGATATTCAGAACCCCTCCCTCCCTTAGGATTGTCTGTGCAGACACCTTTCTAATAGTAAAATAGCACTAGTATGCTCTTTACAAAACTTCTCTGTGGCCCCCTGTTCCTCTCTGGCTGCAGAATTTTGGAGATAGCTATCTTTGAAGACTTCTAATCAGAGCTCTGTTAGTGATGAGTAGAGGAAGAGGATGCTAGTAGAGGGGAAATAAAGATACATATTTCCCTATCTGATGTCTGTAATCTTTTAAGGCTAGTGAGAGGAAGAAACAAGCTAATGATAGAAGATACCAAGAAGTCATGGGTAAATGGGGGTTTTTGCAGAGCCGATAGATCAGTAAAGGATGGTGTGGTAAGAAGGAGAGGATTTCCCTCTGTTAATTTTGTCTAGTTAGAATTAAAATGGAGTTTTTTATAGTCCTTGTGTCTATGCCATCTATATATTGAAGTCAATAAAACCCTCAATGACTTTGCACATCTTTGATGGGGTTTACAGTCAACAATATTTACACATCTTTCCCATATTTGAGAGCTACTCTATTCCCTGATCCAACTTTCTGGTCCTTTTTAAGCCATGATGTCATCTCCTCAGACAATGACATAGATCCTCCTGCATATCAGATGTCAGGTTCAGGGAAGAAAAAAAAAAACTAGTATAATCATAGGCACTTTGGAATATAACTAAAATAGGCCTACTAACTATCCACAAAATGGAGACCCCCAAACTCTTGATACAAACCATTCCAGCCTTTAGGTTCATGATTAATCAACAATTTGTATGGCTTTGTATGTTAACTCTTTTCTTAGCCACCAGGTTCCAGATGCTAGCATCATGCCAACCAAACTTCCCTGGACAGACAACCCCATCAAAGTGTCCTGGAGCTCCACTTCCCCTGAACTCTGCCCCATTAGGAAAAGAGAAAGACAGGCTGGGAGTATGGATTGACCTGCCAACACCCATGTTCAGCGGGGAAGCAATTACAGAAGCCAGACCTTCTTCCTTTTGCATCCCATAATAACCCTGGGTCCATACTCCCAGAGGGATAAAGAATAGGAAAGCTATCAGAGGAGGGGATGGAGTTCTGGTGGTGGGACTTGTGTGGAGTTATACCCCTCTTATCCTATAGTTTTTGTCAGCGTTTCCTTTTTATTAATAAAAAGATAAAATAGGGAGTCAGGCAGTAGCTCAGTGGGTTAAGCGCACGTGGTGCAAAGCACAAGGACTGGCAGAAAGATTCCGGTTCGAGCTCCCGGCTCCCCACCTGCAAGGGAGTCGCTTCACAGGTAGTGAAGCAGGTCTGCAGGTATCTGCCTTTCTCTCCTCCTCTCTGTCTTCCCCTCTCTCCATTTCTCTCTGTCCTATGCAACAACAACATCAATAACAACAACAATAAGAACTACAACAATAAAACAATAAGGGCAACTAAAGGGAATAAATAAATAAATAAATATTTAAAAATTAAAAAGAAAGAAAAAAAGAATCTTTGCTTTCATACTTTCCAATGAAATAGTCAAACATCCATGGCTACAGAATTCAGAGGTTTGAAAGCAATAATTCACATGGCATTAACAGTCAGTCCCCACACTACCGTGCGTGCATGTTTATATTCTAATTTTGAGTATTTCAATATGTCACAAATATGTTTGAATTATCCTATAAAAATATGAAGGTGGGTCTCTCCCACATAAACAACACCTAATATACTGTTTCTGGGACATAAATGACGACGTGAGAAAGTTTCAGAAATCTAAATTTAAAAAGTCAGATATCAGGTGTTTATAAAGATTTTTCTGTAGGGGTCAGGCTGTAGCGCAGAGGGTTAAGAGCACATAGAGTAAAGCACAAGGACCTGCACAAGAATCCATGTTCAACCCCTGGCTCCACACCTGCAGGGTGGTTGTCTCACAAGCGGTAAGTCAGGTCTGCAGTTTTCTATCTCTCCCTCCCCTTCTCTGTCTTCCCTTACTCTCTTATTTTTCTCTGTCTTATCTAACAATAGTAATGATAGCAACAATGATAAAAAAACAAGGGCAACAAAAGGGAAAAAATAGTCTCCAGGAACAGTGGATTTGTAGTGCAGGCACTGAGCCCCAGCAGTAACCCTGGAGGAAAAACCAAAATATTTTGTGAAGTGGTAGTCTGAGTGACTACAGTACAATCAACAAAAGCTGATGTTTTTTTGGAATTTTACTGAGGGACAAAAAGGAGGCTCCTCATATGAGCAACTTGGTCTGATTGAATTGAAGGTTTCTGAATGATTAAGAAATTTTAATTTGACTAAGTCAGAAACCATATGGTCTCTAATAGAAAACCTAAAGAAAAACAACATAAATTACCAGATGAAGAAGACAGATGATTTTTGTAACTTCTTAAACAGAACAAGGACTTTGTTTGCCTCTAATTTCTGATAAAGGCCCTCAAACAAGGTCACTCCAGGATGAAAGTATAAATAAGTTATCAGGGCTTTCTTCAAAAGAGGACAATGATCTCTTGATATCCAGCTCTCTGATTTATTTTAATAATGTCTCCATTTCAGTTAAATGGAAGGAAGCTGAAGGAAGTGGATTTTAAATTTTACTGCTTTTCTGGCACAAAGAGTTTAAAGAACATGAGTCTTACTAATGGAAAAAGTTTTGACATTTTTCTGAGTCTACTAAGGAGTATATACTTTAATAGATAAATTCTCACTTTTAGAAATATATTTTGAAGTTTTAATTATCTACATTTATTACGTATTTATTGGATAGAGACAGCCAGAAATCGAGAGGAAAGGGGAGACAGAAAGGGAGAGAGAGAGAGAGACACCTGCAGCCTTGCTTCACAACTTGCAAAGCTTTCCCCCTGCAGATGGATACCGGGATCTTGAACTTTGGTCCTTGCACATTGTAACATAGGTGTTCAACCAGGTGTGCCACCACACAGCCCCTGACTTTTAGAAATATTGATAGTTACAAGAATCATCCCATTGTCATAGGCACCCTTCACTGAAAATTTTCTGTGTGCCATTGAGTGCTAAGATCACCTTCTTTTCAAAGGGTTTCAAGGTTGATCTATATTTCATTCTTCTTTGTCCTATCTTATGACAAAACTAATTCAGTGTTGTGAAAGATAACTGTTGTAACCATTGAATATCATACCACACTGTAGTCATATTAACTTCTCTATGCCAATGATTCCCACACATCTGTAGACCCTATGTGAAGACAAACACTACATTTTAGGAGACAGATAACACTGATGAGCTCTCAGGCTTGATACCATCTATTTATTTATACACCGAAAATAATCATTCTAGGCCTGTCCCAGATCACCTGGGAATTCAGGCCATACAAGATGAAAACTGACTTACTTAGTCTGTTAGTTATTGTGTTTTTATCACCAGGCTAGTTAAGTTTTAGTGTTCTGGGATATGGGCTTTCCATGAACTTTCTTTTGATTGTTTTGTACCAAAATGCATCAAAAACTGACTTTCAGTTTACAGAAACTGGGGTGTGGTACACCATTTGTACCTGACATTTGAAATTTTTTTTTTTTTCGTTATTCCTTCACTGGGGAATAAAGTGGAAAAACTCAAGAGTATTGACGAGGGTATTTTTCTTTGGAACATAAGTGACATAAATATATTCTGTAATTAAAAAACAAAACCTGTACCTTTCCATTTTGCAGCTTCATAGCTATGAGACCTTGGATATGTTATTTATTAAGCCATATCTTTACGAAGGCACAAATATTGAGATAACACCTATAAAGTAGTAAACATTTTATTGTTTATACTCTATATGCTCAACAAATGGCAACTGCCATGCTTTCCACATCCAGACTCTATGGTTTGGACTTTGCAAAGTTCCTCCTGTAGTTGACCAGTTCCTAGCCTTCTCCATCATTTCCCCCATTTCCAGAGAAAGGAAACTGCTTGTAAATCGGGCTCCCTGAGACAGTGCCCTTTGATGAGTGGTAACTGGAGTGTCAGTTATCACAGTGTCAGAACTGAATACAGTGAGTCCGCTTTTGAATTTCATTCACTGAATTTCGTTCATCCCAGAAGTCATAGTTATCTCAATATAAGTTACAGTTGTTTCACTATGAGTTCTGTCAGACTTCTGGGAAGCATTTTGGATAGAAAAAGGAAAGTTTATTGTTCCCTCTTTATGGTTCCCAAGTGTGAAAGTGAACACAGAATGTAGTCTCAACTCCCTCTCAGGCCCTTAACACATTCCACTGTCAAGTATAACCCATTACTTGTAATTGAATCATATTACTTACAGCCAGGGTTTTTTCACTGCAAAATATTGTCTTAATTTTAATCAGCATGCTTACTCCTCACAATTTGAGACTCTGTGTTACCCAAATATCTTGGCTAAACAAACGTAATCTCTCTTTCAAAGTCCAAGCTTTTCCAAGCTCCTTACATTTTCATAGGTTAATGACCCATGGTATTTTTATATTGTGTTACTTTCTCAGATATACTCATATGTATGTATGAGTATACACATTCTAAATGATTGTGAAGCATGTTGTCTTCACCTCACAGCCTCCAACCCCTCATTTGGAAGCCTAATGCCCTGCTGCTAACTCCCCCAAATCTTGTCAAGGCTATTGCAGAGACTATCCCAAAATTAAACACACCTTTACTTCAACTTGTTGGATAGGAACATAAAATAATAAGTCTCAGCATTCCTTGGAAATTATTCAACTGGAAGGTGAATAATTCAACTTCAAGTGTCTACTAAGTGTAAAAACTGAATTTAATTGTGTCACTTATTAGGTGATCTAATGTGAGCTACTTAGTAATCCTTTCTTTCTTTCTTTCTTTCTCTTTCTGTCTTTCTTTTTCTCTTTCTTTCTTGCTTGCTTTATTTCTCTCTTTCTTTCTCCTAATCACATTACTACAGGGGCTAATGGTTTGCTGTACCATGCTTAACACATGAGTACAATTCCTCATTGCCCCCTGATATGTGTCGGTAAATGACTCTCACTCCCAACTTTACCACTATCACGTACCATGACCCAACGTCCCTTCCACCACCACCCCCTTTCTCCTTCCCCCTGAGTCCTTTGCTTTTATGCAATACACAGCCAACCCAGGTTTTGCTTTGTGTTTTCCCCTTCTGTCCTTGCTTCTTAAGTTCTACATATGAGTGAGATCATGTGGTGTTCATTCCTCTCTTTTTGGCTTATCTCACTTAGCATGAATCCTTCAAGTTCTATCCAAGATGAGGCCAAGAAGATGACTTCAGAAGCAGTTAGATGCCCAAGAGCAGATGAGTGGCTAAGAATATAACCCAGTACAAACTATTATATTTACTGGTTACTGTAAAACATTAATCCCCCAATAAAGGGAAAAAAAATAGAAAGGAAAAATAAAATGGCCACCAGAAGTGGCAAATAAAATGGCCACCATAGTGGCAAAAAAAAAAAAAAAAAAACCAGAAATAATGTCAAGATCACATGTTTAAAATTTGTTCCCATCTGTGATTTTCAAATTAAATAATACATATGTAAAGAAGCATTGTGAATCAAATACATATTTTAAGGCAGTGTAGTCAGGCTGGCAAAATAACTCACTCAGATAGTGTGCTGCTTTGTCATGTGTGCAACCCAAGTTCAAGCTTGGAAACCAACACAGTGAAGGAAGTTTCAGTTCCTGTGGTTCCTTCCCCACTCTCCCACCTCTCAATCTTGCTATTTCTATCTAAAAAATATTTTTTAAATGTAGACATAATTATTAATTATTCATATTTTACATTGACTATTTTTCTTAATAATAACAATAAAAGGTTATTAAGGACTTGCTGATTAAATACTCTAATTTAGTGCTATATAGTCATACTTTACTTTTTCAGTAAAAAATTAAAACAAAACAAAACAAAAAAAGACTATAACCTGCTAATATGGGAGCACATGAGGACTAAATTCTAAGTAGTGGAAAGAACCATAAGCAACACATAGAGATAGGAATGTGCTGGTGTTGGGGGCTGCTTCACAGGCGGTCAAGCAGGTCTGCAGGTGCCTATCTTCCTTCCCCCCTCTGGTTTCCCCTCCTCTCTCCATTTCTCTCTGTCCTATCTAACAAAGATGACATCAACAACAACAACAAGAAGAAGCAAACAAGGTCAACAAAAGGGAAAATAAATATATTTTTTAAAACTTTAAAAAAAAGAAGACCATGATCAATAGACTCAGTGTAGAATCTATGCCAGTGTAGATCAGAGTCAGATTTCAACAAATAGCAATATGACAGCACATTGTGGAGGGCTAGGCAATGACACACTCAGTTCTGTCCACATATCACCATGCATAAAGACCTAGGTTCAAGACCACTTTCCCCAATTATTGGTGAAGCAGGTATGCAGGCACCTCTCTCTCTCTCTTTCTCTCTCTCCCTCCCTCCCTCCCTCTCTATTTCTCCTTCCCCTATCAATTTCTCTCTGATTTATTAAATAAAATAGAAACAAAGAAAAGGCAAAAAGAAAGGAAGGAAGAAAAAAGAAAGAGAGAGAGAGAAATAAAAGGGAAACAAAAAAGGCCACTGAGAACAACTGATTCACAGTGCTGGCACCAAGCCCCAGCAACAACCCTGGTGGCAATAAAAGTAAAGAGAAAAGGAAAAGAGAAAGGAAGAAAAATAGTTCACTGTGGACATTATAGGTCTTAAAACACAAAACTATAGGTACTTGCTATGATGGTGACAAATTTGTGGAGGGAAACATTTCAACAGGGGGTCGGGTGATAGTACACAAAGATGTGTGTGTCAGGACTTAGATTCAAGCCCCCAGTCCCCACCTGCAGGGGGTCCACTTCACAAGTAGTGAAACAGGTATGCAGGTGTCTATCTTTCTCTATCTGTATCTACTGTCCTCTCTCAATTTACCTCTTCTATCAAATGAAAAGAAAAAAATAAAGCCACCAGAAGAGGTGAATTATTTAGTCCTGGCACCCAGCCCCAGCAACTGGAGTCAAAAATAATAATAAAATAAACAGAAAGTGAATACATTCTTACAACTGTATAAATTTCCGTGAATATAGGGATTCTGATGACTGGAGGTGGCAATGGAAAACTGATTTGAAAGACACAGAGAGGCAAGAATTGCATTCTAATTTAATAAGGAAAAGAAAAAAAAAGTATGTGTATGTATATGGAGGTGGGTATTATTAGAGAAGGGAGTCACAGAGCACTCTCAAGTTTTAATCTCAGAAGGCAGAGAAAATGGGGCATAGTGATATTACCGAAGTGAAACCATCCATTCATCTGTTCAGTGGTAACAACTCTGAATTCTGTTTAACCCTGTTCCAGGTAGCTGGGATCCAAAGGTGAACATAACAGCCTCTGTCTTCCAGGAAATAACAGCCTAGTCAGAAAGGGAAACTGGGGAGGAAAAATGAATGTTGACTCGTGAAGCTCAGAGATCTGAAAAATCTGAAATGTCACCAAGATATTCCTCACCCTGTACCACCTGAAACACACTTCAAAGATGAGAAGACCCAAGAGAGTAAATTCACACCTCTAGCAGAGTCAACCCCCAAAATTATTTTCTCTCTCTTTTATCTTTTCTCTCTTTCTGTTTTTTTTTCTTTCTTTTTAGAAGTGGTTAGCAAAAGAAAGTACAGGATTTTATTTAGATCCATAGCAGATGACCATTTAACAAAGTTTCCCAAGCAGTTCAGGCTTGAACTTGATTTATGGACAGGTGAGACATTGAGTGAGGGTGTCTTACTGGCTTCTGTTGACAATAAGATTGGGGTGCAGGGCTCCTATTTTTCAGCTCCACTATTCTAAATTCTTCTCTTGTACACATTAGACTCTGGTGAAGGGATGTGCTTAAAGAAATATAGTGAGTATCTTCCAGAAGACTTGAATTCTCATCCCAAGCAGTGAGAGAACAGAAGGAGGAAGGGGGGGCAGTTATACATGCCACATATGGAGTAAAAAAATCCAGTTTAGATACACCCCTAATAACAAATAATCTGCCTGGAAATGAATTCATGTAAACAGAGGACTCTACTGAGAGGGATACGAGACCCCTGCAGATTAGCTGTCAGTCACATTCCAGAGAAACAGGACTAGTTTCTGTTATTAGACCATCACGAGACACTCCCAGTCAGAGAGTGCAAAGTAAACCCCTCTACAGCACTAAGGCTGATGGAAGTATCCATCAAGTGTGGGGTCAGGAGATAAGTAAGGGCTTTGGCTTTAGTGGCTCTCCACAGGCCCAGATGTTGAGCAACAGGGCTAATCTCATCAGCCAACATCGACAACATCTGCTCCTATTTCAGAACTTTTCAAGGACTCCTTGTAATCAAAGCATAAAAAGCCATATTAACCTGTTATTTTCTTTCTTTACAATGTCTTTATCTGGTTTGGGGTGATGCTGACATCAACAAAATGAGTTTGGAAGTATTTCCTCCTTTATTATTTGAAAAAAAATGACAAGAATTGTTATTAATTGATCCTTAAATGCATGCTAATATTCTTCAATGAGATCATCTGATCTTGGACTTTTGCTGGTTGAGAATGTTTTTGATTATTCATTTTCTTTATTAGTAATAAGACTGGTTTGAATTTTAGTTTCCTCATGACTCAGACTTTGTAGCTATTTTTATGCATTTCTTCTAGATGGTTCAGTTTAGGAGTATAACCCATTCATAATAGTCTTGTATGATTCTGTGTATTTCTATAATATTAGTTCCCATATTTTTTTTCATCTATGATTTTGATTCTCTTTTTCACTTACAAAGCTAAAGGTTTATATTTTTTTAAAACAGGACTTTAGTTTCAATGATATTTTATTCTGCTTTTTAAAGTCTCTTTAACCACTACTTCATTCATTTCCACTTTTTTTTTGCCCCTATGGTTATTGCTGGGGCTTGGTGCCAGCTCTACAAAGAAGCTACCACTCCTGACAGCCATTTTTTCCATCCTGTTGTGTAGGAAAGACAGAAATTAAGAGGGGAGGGGAGAGAGAGAAGGAGCGAGAAAGACACCTGCAGACTGCTTGTGAAACATCTCCCCAGCAGGTAGGATTCCCGGCTCAAACCTGGAACCTCCACTGGTCCTTGCATAGTACTATGTGCACTTAACTGGGTTCACCACTGCCTGGCCTCCACTCTGTACCTGAAGTCCATCTTTCAATGTTCATCTTAATAATCATCTTCCTTGAGTATAGACTTATTTTTATAGCATATGCCATGACCAAAAAAAAAGGAGGGGGGAAAGAAGAAGAAGAAGAAGAAAAAGAAGAAGAAGAAGGAGGAGGAGGAGGAGGAGGAGGAGGAGGAGGAGGAGGAGGAGGAGGAGGAGAAGGAGAAGGAGATGGAGGAGGAGGAGGAGGAGAAGGAGAAGGAGAAAAAGAAGATGATGATGATGATGATGAAGAGGAAGAAGAAGAAGAAGAAGAAGAAGAAGAAGAAGAAGAAGAAGAAGAAGAAGAAGAAGAAGAAGAAGAAGAAGAGAAAGTATAATGTCACAAAGATACACACTACACATCAAAGAATTTTTTTTCCCTTTTTCTTTTTTTTTAAATTTTTTATTTAAGAAAGGATTAGTGAACAAAAACATAAGGTAGGAGGGGTACAACTCCACACAATTCCCACCACCCAATCCCCATAACCCACCCCCTCCCATGGTAGCTTTCCCATTCTCTAGCCCTCTGGGAGCATGGACCCAGGGTCGTTGAGGGTTGCAGAAGGTAGAAGGTCTGGCTTCTGTAATTGCTTCCCCGCTGAACATGGGCGTTGACTGGTTGGTCCATACTCCCAGTCTGCCTCTCTCTTTCCCTAGTAAGGTGTGTCTCTGGGGAAGCTGAGCTCCAGGACACATTGGTGGGGTCTTCAATCCAGGGAAGCCTAGCCAGTATCCTGGTGGCATCTGGAACCTGGTGACTGAAAAGAGAGCCAACATATGAAGCCAAACAATTTGTTGAGCAATCATGGATCCCAAGCTTGGAATAGTGGAGAGGAAGTGTTGGGGAGGTACTCACTGCAAACTCTAGTGTACTTCTGCTTTCAGGTATATATTTTGCAGTAGTTTATGGATACGTGTGCACATAAGCTCTCTCTCACAGAAGCTGGTGTATATCTAGATTATGGGACTTTGTTAGAAAGTGAACTACTTGAGATGAAATTAGAGTGTACTATAAAAGGAAAGGTCTCACCCGAGTAATGAAGTTGAAGGGTTGTCATTCCACACGTGAAGTCTCTGGATATAGTCTGAGGTGAAGCATGTTGAGGTGGCAATCGTTGCTTTGGTTAGGTTGTGATCGGCGGATGCAATATTATTTGGTTTGGATTGGGAGATGCATACGGGAAAGTGGGCCCTATCCAAGGGTTCCAGGACTGGGGGAAGTAGGGGCTCTATAGTGAAGATATGAGGTTCCTGCTGTAATTTGATCAGGTCCTGCTTTTAGTTTCCCTTTCAGATCTTCTTAGTCAGCTTCTGTTGATGAGTGGGATCATCCCATACTCATCTTTATCTTTCTGACTTAGTTCACTTAACATAATTCCTTCTAGCTCTGTCCAAGATGGGTCAGAGAAGGTGGGTTCATTGTTTTTGATAGCTGCATAGTATTCCATTGTGTATATATACCACAGCTTTCTCAGCCACTCATCTGTTGTTGGGCACCTGGGTTGCTTCCAGGTTTTAGCTATTATGAATTGTGCTGCTATGAACATAGGAGTACACACCTCTTTTTGGTTGGGTGTTATGGAGTCCTTGGGGTATAGCCCCAGGAGAGGAATTACTGGGTCATATGGAAGGTCCATGTCTAGCCTTCTGAGAGTTTTCCAGACTGCTCTCCACAGAGGCTGTACCAATTTACATTCCCACCAGCAATCTAAAAGGGTTCCTCTGTCCCCACATCCTCTCCAGCATTTGTTGCTGCTGTCCTTTTTGATGTATGCCATTCTTACAGGAGTGAGGTGGTATCTTAGTGTTGTCTTAATTTGCATTTCTCTGACAATCAGTGACCTAGAGCAGTTTTTCATATGTTTGTTAGCCTTTTGGATCTCCTCTGTGGTGAATGTTTTGTTCATTTCCTCTGCCCATTTTTGGATGGGGTCATTTGCTTTTTTGCGGCTAAGTTTGCTGAGCTCTTTATATATTTTGGTGATTAGTTTCTTGTCTGATGTCTGGCATGTGAAGATCTTCTCCCATTCTGTGAGGGGTCTCTCTGTTTGTTTAATAGTTTCTTTGGATGTGATCAAAGAATTTTAATCTAAAACTTAGCAAAGAACATTGATAGGAAAGGTAATTGAAGACCGAAATGATGTTAGGCCATGAAGTGCTTCTCAAACCATCCCACAGAGTTGTTAGTCCTTCAGTCATTCATTCAAGATTGGGGAGTCATTGAGTGTCTCTATGTCTGGCTCCTCCTCTATGCTGTGAGGAATTTAGGATGAGTAACCCAACATAATTATTTCTTGAACAAGTATCTCAAACGGTTAGCGCCTACTAAGCATTGCATGAGTGATTATTGGATAAATGAGTAAATGAATGTTTCAATTGGCTTTACAGTCCTTATGCCCTTCCTGATACTGAATACTTTTTATATGGTATTTGAAATTATTAAAAGAAAGTCAAAAAGAAGTATCCAAGTACTTGGAAATAAAGTCATCCTCTTTGGAGAAATAGATTATTCACTGAGAATATATCAAGTACCAATAGAGAAAATTAAAAACAAAACAAAAAAAAAAAGAAATGGAAAGTGGAATCAGTGGGAAAAAAAAGAACAAAATGGTCTTTCAAGAAGGAAAGAGTAATAAGGAAGTAAGTAGTAAAGGAATGAAAACTAGAAGAGTCAATAGTTGTGAATGTTAAGAGATACAAGATTGCTTCCAAATTTGGACTACTCTGAACATAGGTATACACAGCTCTCTTTGGATGGCTGTGTATATTTCTTTAGGATACAGAAGCCAGGCAGTGGCACAAAGGTCTGGTGGTGGCACACCTGGTTAAACACTCACATTACAGTGTTTAGGGACCCATATTCAATCTCCTGTTCCCCACCTGCAGGAGAAAAGCTTCATCAGTGGTGAAAAAGGGCTGAAGGTGTCTCTGTCTCTCTCCTTTTCTATCACCTGCTCCCCCCTCAGTTTATCTCTGTCTCTATCCAATAATAAACAAATAAACAATTTTAAAGGCTATATCCTCAGGAGAAAAATTGAAGGGTCATAGGATATATCCATTTCTAGTCTCCTGAGAGTTCTCCAGACTGCTTTCCACCTGGGCTGGGCCCGTTTACATTCCCACCAGCAGTGCAGGAGGGTTTGTTCACTATCGCCTGCAACCTAGATGTCCAACAACAAATAAGTTTAATATTTTTCATCTCTTGTGCCCTTAACAAACTATTTGCTAAATCAGCACTGTCAGGTTAGACAGAGAAATTTTAAAACCCCCAAAAAATAGTGCAGCAGGGTGAGTGACTTGAGGTTACTTTAGGCCTCCATGTAAGCCACATTTTCATATTATTTGCTTTGCTTGTGTTTCAAATCACCTTTAACCTATGTCAGACTATTAGTGTCTCCAGATTCTAAAGCTTTCAGAAGCAGTCCTTCCATAAATACTACCATCTTGGGATTATAAAAGGATATTACTTCATAGTCCCCTTGATTTCTGCTTCTGCCTAAGTACTCCCAGCTGTAAGCCCACCTGTGCAGTTCTGGCCAGTCTCATCTTACTCTCCAAATGTACTTATGCCACCCTAAGCAGTTAAATGACTCAGGACTTCTTCTCTCTATCTCCTACCCCCAGTCCTGACCTCTTTTCGCTCTGAAAGAGCTTGGAGACAAAAATGGTCTTAATCTTAAGGACTAACTTTACTCAAAAGGAAGATGGTGGTGATTTTTTTCCCTCAATAAAATTTAACTCAAAAATCACTCAATATAAGTTACCTCAAAAATCACTAACTCAAAAAAAAAAATATTCTTGGGAGCCGGGCAGTAGTGCAGTGGGTTAAACACAGGTGGTGCAAAGTGCAAGGACTGGCTTAAGGATCCTAGTTCGAGCCCCCAGCTCCCATCTTGCAGGAGAGTCACTTCACAAGTGGTGAAGGAGGTCTACAGGTGTCTATCTTTCTCTCCTCCTTTCTGTCTTCCTCCCTTCTCTCCATTTCTTTCTGTCCTATCGAACAACGATGACATCAATAACAGCAAAAATAATAACTACAACAGCAAAACAACAAGGGGAACAAAAGGGAATAAATAAATAAATATTTTTAAAAATTATTCTTAAAAGACTGACAGCCAGTGACAAAATACAGTAATCACATTGAAATACTTTTTATAACATCTCTAATGTGTTGTAAGCAATTTCACCCAGATCTTTCTGATGTTAAATTGATTCCCCTGCCATTGCTATTGAAGTCCAGAAAGCAATTTTAAGGACTATTTAAAAAGAAGCTTTACATATATATATATATATATATATATATATATATATATATATATATATATTAGATTTTTATTTATTTATCCATGAAGAACATAGGAGGAGAGAAAGAACCAGACGTCACTCTGGTACATGTGCTGTCAGGGATTGAACTCAGGACCTCATGCTGCAGTGTCCAGTGCTTTTATCCACTGCACCACCTTCTAGACCACTACACCTATAATCTTGTTCTACAAAACTAAGATTTTAGTGGTTCAAACTCAGTCCCCAGGTAGGATTGCTGCAAACAAAACTGCTTGTTTCCATTTGCAACATTGGCTAGTCTACCCACTCTCACAAGGGCAATCCATTTCTTTGCATTTAACTTTCAGAAGGAAAAATAAAAGTACTAAAAGTGGGAACAAGTCGGGCGGTAGCACAGCGGGCTAAGCGCACATGGCGTAAAGTAAAAGTGGGAACTTCCAAATTGAAGTAAAGTCTAAACAGGCTACCTCTGTCCTAAGCGAGTTATCAAAGGGTAAAAGATGGAAGTGGAAAACAGTTCATGATCTGGGTAGTTTCCGCAGTGACTTGTCAGAGTTTTGGGAGTTTCCCAGAAATTAGAGAAATAAATTGTGAGGTACCTGACTGTGCAGCTTTAAGAGTTAGAGGACTTTATCCTTTTTTTTTTTCAATAAGTTACAAATTCATCATGTGGATGTAATTTATGTGATATTTTTTCCAGCATTGAGAAATGAACTCAGGGCATCATGCCTACTCTTTAGCAGAGAGCAGATGCAGGGCCCATTTTTTTCATTTTCATATGAGACAGAAAGGAAAGAGAGGAAGGGGGAAAGAAGGAGAGAGAGGGAGAAAAAAAAATAGAAGGGGAGAGGGAGAAAGAACAAACATCTCAACTGGAACAAACATCTCAACTGCTCCATCACCACAACAACAACTTCCCCAAGATAGTGTTCCTGTGTTGTGCCAGGGCCTAAACCCAGGGCACTGTGCACAGCAAAGCTACTGGGTGAGCTATCTCCCAGCTTTTAATTTAATTTAATTTAATTTAATTTAATTTTTTATTTGCCTCCAGGGTTATTTCTGGGGCTCAGTGCCCCACTACTCCTGGCAGCCATTTTTTTTTCAATATTATTGGATAGGACAGAGAGATAGGGGAGGGAAAAATAGAAAGGGACAGAGGCAGACACGTGCAGACCTGCTTCACCACTTGTGAAGTTTCCCGCCCCCCCACCCCCCACTGGTGGGGCTTGAACCTGGATTCTTGAGCAGGTTTTTGCACTTCGTACTCTGTGCACTTAACCTGGTGTGTTACTGCTAGGGCCCTTCTCCCAGATTTTATAAAATCTCTCTCTCTCTCTCTCTCCTTTTTCCTCCAGGTTATCACTGGAGCTCAGTGCTGCTGGCAACACAAATCCACTGCTTCTGTAGCCATATATATATATTTCCACTTTATTGAATAGAACAGAGAGAAATTGAGAGGGCGGAGGGACATAGGGAGAAAGACACCTGCTTCACCATTTGTGAACTGTCCTCCCTGCAGGAGGGGAATGGGGGCTTGAACCTGAATACTTGGGCTGGTCCTTGCTCTTACTATTATGTGAGCCTAACCAGGTGTAGCCCACCAGACTACAGCCCTACCCCACCTTTACAGTATCTTTACATGCAAGGTTGTGCTCTCAAGCCAACCAAAGAAAGTAAAGAGCTGAAGCATAAGTTCTCAGCAGTGAACAAAAATAACAGAGACTCTGATAACCCCTGAAATTGTCGGGAAGGAAAGATTTTAAGAAATGCTAAAATTCAAGTGCTGAGGATGGAGCTGGAGATCCTAAAGTGCTGGAGCATTCAAAACTGGAGTGGTCCAAGAGACCGCGCAGGCCTTTTGTAATGAGATCTTGAGTGTATTTGACTGGCAGCAAAATGACTTCAGTTCTGGAGCTAAGTGCACAGATAAAAAGCAACAGGTTTCAAATAAGAAAAATCTTGTGTGGCAGTTAGGTCCAAATTTCTTAAACTGAGTATAATTGGAACAGATGCAGGGACCTCACCTGCAGAGACTTGGGATTCAGTCCAGGCTCACTTATACTGCACACTTCTATCTTCCTTTCACTGAGTATAAAGAAGGTGACAACAGTGAAGATGGCAATACAAAGAATTTGGAAGGCTCAAAGCTAGTGAGAATGGGGGAAAATGAAAAAGTGTGAGGTGAAAAAGGCAAAAAGCTCATACTAACGGTGAAAGTGAAAACTGACTAATTTAAACAAGTTATTAGTGAAAATTGTATGACTATATTATAAACCCGCTTTCCAGCAAGTAATTAGAAAACATGTCCCATGCAAGTTCCTTTAAAAAGTGTCATTTAAGTTTGTCTTTTTAGAAGATTTGTATGTTAATTTGATCTAAAGCAACAGTAAGTACCATGTTTCTTTACAAAAGCAAATTATACTGTGGGGAAAAAAAATGCTTAGCAAGAGCTTCTGTTTTGTCCTCTGTGGGGGTGGCAGAGTTTCTAGATTATAGATATCAGAACTCAGCCTCATTAAGTCTGTGCACTATGTTGTACCTTTGCTAGGCCTCTGAATAAAAAATGGCTTCCAGATGGTCCACAGAGCCAGACACAGTTGAAAATAGTTCTTAAGAAGACAGCAGGCGAACTTGAGATGGGTGGGGTACTCAAAATATTCAGTACCTGCAGTCATCAAAGTCTGCAACTGATGATGAAGATAATAATAAAGGAGGGGGAAAACCCATAATACTTCAAATAAGCCTAGACTTCAAACATTTAAAAACTCAGAGGCTGGTAATTTGAGTTAAGGATCTTTTGTGGGTTGAATGTGGCATAATTAATGCTCTACCCCTGCCAGTTACCAGCAACAGATTTTTAAAAGAGAGAATTTGTGTCTAATGATGGGGACACATCAAGTAGAATACATGCCACACTTGCATGAGACCATGGGTTCAAGCCCCAGCACTGTATGACAACAAGACAAATGCAGATAGAATGACGTAAATGGCAAGAGTAGTGTCTGTTAACACCCATCACACAAAAAGAGAAGGTTGAAAACATTCTTTGGAAAGTAGAATAGGGAAATTAGAAAGAAGAGGGAAACACTAACTTCTCCAAGAATATAATGTGGTAGAGTGAGAGAGATATGGACTTGTCCTAGCAGTCATTCAGTAATACTGTGAACTGCTTTAATTGTAGCAAGTAAAGGGTTTAGGGGGGCAGGTGGTGATGCATCTGGTTAAGTGCACATATCACCATGGCTAAGGACCCAGGTGCCTGCCTCCACTCCCCACCTGCAGGGAGGACCTTCATAAGCAGTGAAACAGGCCTATAGGTGTCTTTCTCTCTCTTCTATATCCCTTTCTGCTCTCAATTTCTTTCTCTCCTGTCAAATAAAAATATAAAGAAAAAAATGGTTGCCAGGAGCAGTGGATTTGTAATGCAGGCACTAAACCCCAGCAAAACCCTGGTGGCAAATAAATAATAAATAAATAAATAAATAAAATGGGTTTATAGCTTCACAGATAAGAGACACATTCTAGAGAGGATTACTGGGGAAAAAATGTCACTAGGTAGGAAACATCTCTGGAATCAAAGATGTCTGCATATTACAGTTCTTCTCAAGATGATATAATAGTTGAGCACATCAAAGTTTATCTTCCATTTAATCCCTCTTGTGATGCCTTGAAGTTTATTTGGACAGTAAATTATTTCATTTGTCCATGTGTTTCCCAAGCCCTACTGCTATACTTCACTTAGGGGGGAAAAAGCAGTTTTCTGTAGTTGCAAGTTATTAATGTTAAGACCTGATGAGCAGCAGATGATGTAGGAAGTCATATGAGAAGCCCAGGACCATGGAGGAAAAGAGAGATGTGAATGCTCAGAAATAGGCATATCAAATAATGGGAATGTAAGAGCTCAGAATCAAAAGAGATATGATGAACTCTACTTACACTAGAGCCCCAGCTCTAATGTAACATCCATCCTCTCATCTTATCAGACTTATTATCTACATAATCACTGTTTTGCCTGAAAGATCCCCATCCATTCCATTCCTTTGATCTATCTTCTTTCTACCCTTAAGACCCTCCCTGCCTCCAGGTATTATTAATCTTCACAACAGTTGCTAAGGAAGTTCCTACCTTTCCAGCCTCTTTTGCCTTTCTCTCCACCCCTTTCCTAGCCATTTCCGTTTCCAACTTGCCACTTCCAGGTCCGACCTTTAAAAGCCTGGGCTCTCTGATCAATAAAGAATTGAACCGCCTCACCACCATGAGCTCTGTTCGTGAGTCATCTCCCTCATGTCGCTGAGTGAGTAGCAGCCCAGGCTGGCTCCGGTCACATTCTCTCTAACCCGGAGAGTATGCACCTGGGAAGAGGCACCCCCATGCTAGCCCAGCAAATAGGCAAGACAGCTTTCAACAACAGAGACAATCTCTGAAGGGAAAAACAGATACAGACTTTCTGCCAACAGAACCTTCAACAGGTCTGGCTGCAAGTTTCTCCTCTTGCAACATGAAAATCCCAAATCTCATCTGTTATATTCTTGCCTTTAGGTAGCTGATTACTAAACTATTTGTTCCGCTTTATATCTTAATGCTTTCTAGTCACCAAGTTACAGATGCTAATATGATGCCAAACTGACTTCCCTGGGCAGATGACATCACCAATGTGTTCTGGAACCTCACCTCTCCAGAGCCTTGTCCCACTAAAGAAAGATAGAAACAGGCTGGGGGTATGGATAGACCTTCTAATGCCCATGTCCAGCAGAGAAGCAATTACAGAAGCCAGACCTCCCACCTCTGCTCCCCAGAATGATCTTTGGTCCATGGTCCCAGAGGGATAAAGAAGAGGAAAGCTTCCAATGGAGAGGCTAGGATGTGAAACTCTGGTGGTAGGTATTGTGTGGAATTGTACCCCTCTTATCCCACAATCTTCTTAATTACTATTAAATCACTAATATAAAATGAAAGTTAAAAAAAATCATTAAAAGAAAGCAGGAATTTTCGATGCTGTATTAATTGAAAACCCTGTTGATTTATCACTTTGCTGAGAAGGGAAATGGAATGACAAAGATATTGATTTCTCCCATCCCTGTGTACCTGTATGGACAAGCTGGACATGGGTGTTCACAGGTGGATTCTAACCCTAGCCTGTTCCTATCTTTCCCTAGTGGGGTAGGGCTCTGGGAAGGAGGACTTCCAGGGCTCATTGGTGAGTTCATCTACCCAGGAAAGTGAGGTGGCTAGGGTTAGAATCGACCCATCCACACCAAGTCCAGTGGAGAAGCAATTACAGAAGCCAGATCTCCCACCTTGTGCACCCATAAAGAATTTTGTTCCATACACCCAGAGGGATAAAGAATAGGAAAGTTTCCAGTTGATAAGATGGAATGAGGAACTCTGATCATGGGAATTGTGTGGAATTGTACCTCTCTTATACCATAATCTTGTTGATCATTATGAAATCACTAACAAAAAAGGAGGAAAAAAGAGGATATCAATAGGATGATCTGCAATTTAATCCATGAACACATATGCCTCTTAATGAACTACCTGTATTATTCCCCTTTCTCAGCACTGTTTACCATGTAAACAGAGAAATAAGTCTAGTCTCATTATCATTTAACATAGCAACAAGGAATTAGGGGGGCTGGGAAGATAGCACTATGGTTATACAAAAGACTGTCATGCCTATAGCTCTGAGGTCCCAAGTTCAATCCTCAACACTACCATAAGCCAGAGCTGAACAGTGCGCTCTCTCTCTCTCTCTCTCTCTCTCTCTCAATAAATAAATAAAATCCCATAACCTAGATATACACCAGTTTCTGTGAGAGAGAGCTTATGTGCACACGTATCCATAAACTACTGCAAAATATATACCTGAAAGCAGGATTACACTAGAGTTTGCAGTGAGTACCTCCCTAACACTTCCTCTCCACTATTCCAAGCTTGGGATCCATGATTGCTCAACAAATTGATTGGCTTCATATGTTAACTCTCTTTTCAATCACCAGGTTCCAGATGCCACCAGGATGCTGGCTAGGCTTCCCTGGATTGAAGACCCCACCAATGTGTCCTGGAGCTCAGCTTCCCCAGAGACACACCCTACTAGGGAAAGAGAGAGGCAGACTGGGGGTATGGACCGACCAGTCAACGCCCATATTCAGCGGAAGCAATTACAGAAGCCAGACCTTCTACCTTCTGCAACCCTCAACGACCCTGGGTCCATGCTCCCAGAGGGCTAGAGAATGGGAAAGCTACCATGGGAGGGGGTGGGTTATGGGGATTGGGTGTTGGGAATTGTGTGGAGTTGTACCCCCCTACCTTATGCTTTTGTTCACTAATCCTTTCTTAAATAAAAAATTAAAAATAAATAAATAAATAAATAAAATATGTTTAATAAAATAAGTTAGGAAAGTTTCCCTTTCTAGAACAAGTTAAGCTAATCTTTTTCTCACTTGAAATCTATATCTCATCTTCATTTATATCAACTGGGTTCTTTGTCCCTTCTCTTCACTCACTTTGTTTTTCATGTGTTATTCCCTTTTCCCTTTGCATTTTCTGCTATCTCTCACTGCTGATAACTTTTCTACATAATCACTTCAAGTCTTCCTCATTAACTGAATAAATAAAATTGGTTTTACTAGGTGTGTAGCTCTCCATATAACAATAATTTGTCTTCTTTCATCATTAAATATCTTCCATAGCAAAAAAGGAAAGGAAAAGTTCTTCTTACTGGCCTCAAATCTCTCACCAACACTTTTAATTCTAGTGCTGCTGTTTTATTGAAAATACCCTCTGGGAACTCACTAGTAATTTCCCTTGGCATGTATAGGATTTGCCTGTATCATCACTTTATTCTTAAAACTCATTCTTCTCTGGGATTCTTGTACTCTGCAGGTTTTTTCTTTGGCTTTTGCGAAAATAATTTTGTTGTCATATTCATTGTCTCTACTTCTTTTTCATCATTTATCTCAAATGAAGATATGTCCCATTTCTCTATTTCATCTCTAATTGTACTTTCCAAGTTGCTGAACTCTATTCATATAAACAACAATTGTATATTAATAAGATATCCCTGATCTATTCAGTATCCAACTGCCAGCTAGAAATATGGGTGTGAAAGGCCATATTTTACCTCACCACAGAAAGATAGAAACAGACTGGGGCTATGGATTGACCTTCCAACATCCATGTCCACTAGAGAAACAATTACAGAAGCCAGAGCTGGGTGGTAGCTCACTGGGTTGAATATACATAGTATAAATACAGAAGCCAGACTCCCACCTTCTACACGTCATAAAGCATTTCAGTTTGTACTCCCAGCAAGGGAGAAATATTAGAAGATGACTAGAGGACTGTGAATCCCAATTCCATCAGGACTCAGACATTTTTCATCAGAAAGGGAAAAAAAAATGAAAGACATTTGGAAGTAGAAATAGGTGTAGTTGTGACTTAAAATGGAAAAGAAGGCAGGATCTTAGAAAAAAAACGGGATACATAGTAGATAAGTAGATACAGAAATAATAGTCAACCCATATCTGTGACCTTGGGAGAATCACTGCAGTTTCCTATAGAGGGAATGGGAACACTGAACTCTGGTGGTGAAAGTGCTGTGGAATTGTACCCAAGTTATTTTGTAATTTTGTAAATCACTAATAATTTTTTTTAAAAAAAAGAAGAGTAAAAGGTAAAAAAAAAAAAGAGAAGAAGAAGAAGAAGAAGAAGAAGAAGAAGAAGAAGAAGAAGAAGAAGAAGAAGAAGAAGAAGGAGAAGAAAATAAATACAGGTGTAAAAGCCTTGCCTGATTAGGGAAAGATAGAAACAGAATGGAGGTATGGATTGACCTGCCAATGTCCATGTCCACTGGAGAAGCAATCATAGAAGCCAGAACTTCCACTTTCTGTACCAGGAAGAGAGAAGGAAAAAAAGAGAGAAAGAAAGGAAGGAAGGAAGGAAGGAAGGAAGGAAGGAAGGAAGGAAGGAAAGAAGGAAGGATAGATAGATAGATATAGAATCAGCTTATATTGGTGACCTTGGGAGAACTACTACAGTTTCCCATGGAAGGGATAGGGTCACAGAACTCTGGCAGTGGGAATGAAACAGTGTGGAATTATACCCCTAATATCTTACAATTTTGTAAATCAGTTTTAAATCACTGATTAAAAGAGTACATACAAAAAAGAGAAATATAGGTGTGAATAGTCATTACTTTAAACTCAAAATTTCTAAGTGGTGAAAACTTGGACGAGAGAGCAAAATAAAATACTATCTAGGGTCTCTATTTTATACTGATCCAGAATGGAGAGAAATTAGGATCCCAATGCTTGAAATGTAGTTAACAGATGAGCTCCATCAAATATATTACCATGAACCAACAGATATTTGCTGCCACTCAAAGGGGTGGAGTAAGAAAATGGATAAAGGTAGTAGACCTCGTATTAGGAGCCAGCAGGTGGCTAGCCTGGCAGACTTCATACACAACCATGTGAAAGGGCATGGATTCAAATCCCAGGTCACCATATAGAAATGTCTCCAGAAGTTCTGCTTCCCCAGAGACCCACCCTACTAGGGAAAGAGAGAGGCAGACTGGGAGTATGGACCGACCAGTCAACGTCCATGTTCAGTGGGGAAGCAATTACAGAAGCCAGACCTTCCACCCTCTGCAACCCACAACGACACTGGATCCATGCTCCCAGAGGGATAGAGAATGGGAAAGCTATCAGGGGAGGGGATGAGATATGGAGATTGGGTGTTGGGAATTGTGTGCAGTTGTACCCCTCCTAGCCTATAGTTTTGTTAATTTATCCTTTCTTAAATAAAAAATAAATTAAAAAAAGAAGTGTCTCCAGGAGGAAGCTTCATAAGCAGTGGGGACAGTGCTGTACTATCTCTCCTTCTTTCTCTGTCTCTACCTCTCTATCTCTCTGTCACCTCTACCTAGAGTAGGGATGGGGAACCATTTTATTGGCAAGAACCACTTGAATGTTTATAACATAATTCACCAGTCTTACAAAGTTTTCAACTTAAAAATTAGTATTTAACAGGCCAGACCAAATGATTTCAAGGGACCCTTATATGACTCATGGGCCAAAAGTTCACCATCTCTGATTTAGAGGAAATAAAATTAGCCACCAGGAGCAATGGAGTCCTGCACAAACTGAACCCCAGAAATAATCCTAGTGATAGATAGAATGATAGATAGATAGATAGATAGATAGATAGATGATAGATAGATAGATAGATAGACAGATAGATACACACATACATACATAGATACATAGACAGATAACATAGATAGATAGATAGATAGATAGATGATAGATAGATAGTTAGATAGATAGATAGATAGATAGATAGATAGATAGATAGATAGACAGGATTACCAATTAAGGAATTACCAATTATTTTTCCATGTGTTTTCTCTTATACTTTGGAACTCACCATGAATTGTATCAACAAAGGGTATGTATATACTTCAAAGAGAGATTTATGTTTATGTAGACAGTTTTGGTTCCACATTCTTGGACTAATTACCTAATTACCACCTACTGTTCCTTTAGCATCGCCTATGCCTAAATCTACTGATAGGCAAGCATACCCATGCTCCTAGACAGCACATTAATTAGACTAGCTCCAAATCTACATGCTAGCAGAGGCTAAGCCTGTTTTTCCCCTTCAATTCCCCATCTAAGATTACCCCCAAACACACTGCCCATTATAGCTTACTGGAGGCCAGGCAATATGATTCAAGGGCAACACTAACATAGACGACTAATAAATTTCCAACAACATAAGGATGCACAAAATTTGCATCTAAACTCCCTCTTGTTGTGAAGCTCCCATAAGAAATTAAGGTTCAAAGATTAAATTCTCCAGCAAGTTAAAATCCCAATGATTTCATGTACAAAGAATTAATGCCCTTAATTCTTTCTCCCAAAGTGCTTACTCTATGCAGTCTTAGCATGTTCTTAGAGAGCCTCTGTAGCCTAGGTTCTTTCAACCACTGACACCTGGGATTTTTAATCATCGAAATGAACATAATTGACTTGGTTCTACTACACTTAAATGATGCAAGGACATACTAAGATGCTCATGGCAGTAGCACTACGTTCATGAAGTTTAGAAAAACAAGATAGATATAATTCACTTTCTAGAAAGCTTTTCTTGGACAAAACTGTTTCTTGAACACAATAGTCCAGATTCAGGATGTGGCCACAGTAGTGTGACTTAAGAGCAAAGCAATGAATCGTCAATCCTAAGGGAAGAAGAGTACTTAGAGAGGAGAAGGTGTCAGGTTCAGTCTTGTTAGGATGCCACTCAGCTGGAATCACTTATGTAGGGTTCATGATGCATTTAAAACCCATTGGTTTTAAAAAAAAATCTCATAAGAAGTTATTTTCTTCTGAGGTTTGTACAGTGTAGGTAGTCCTATTTTGTTGTGGTTCTAATTTGCATGTACCTGAAAAATAGTGTTGTGAATGTCTTTTTTTCTTGTTTTTATTACATAATTGCAAAGCCCAAATAGCTGACAAGCCCAGAGCCTGAAGATGGGTCATTTGATGATTGGTAGTTGAGAAAGTAGATTACACTTTTTGAAGCTGTGGTCTCAGAGTAAAATGCAGATTATAAGATTATTGTGGGGGCTGGAGGGACTGGGACAGAAGAGGAGGAGGTGGCTGTGACTACAGCTTGCTGAAAGAAACCATAGACAAAAGTTAGTGCTATCAAGCTATTTCTTCTTGGAGTGATAATGAAAGAAATACTTAACTCAAAAGTTTTTTTTTTAATCAAAGATCAGGCTCAATAGAGCTACAGATAAACTGTAAATATTTGGTTGAGAGTAAAACTATAGGATCAATGGCCCCAAAACTCAAGGATCTAGGATTCAAATCCACTGACCTTTTCATTCAAAAAATACTTTTTCATCAGAGCTTCTCATGCCTGGTTAGAACTTAACTGAGAAAAGTACTTACAACAGTATCTCTCAGGTCAGGAGCACAGGGGGTGCTGAGAAAGTAATCGTGCTGCTGGGCAAGCAGGTGCAGGATGGTGAGGACAAGCAGCTCCCAAAAAAGAGTGAAAAGGAAGGGGCCAGGCAGTGGTGCACTGGGTTAAGTGCACAAAGTATGAAGCACAAGGACTCCTGTGCAAGGATTCTGGTGCCAGCCCCCAGCTCTCCACCTGCAGGGGAATCAATTTACTATTGATAAAGCAGGTCTGCAGGTGTCTATCTTTCTCTTCCCCTCTCTATCTTCCCCTGCTCTCTTGATTTCTCTCTGTCCTATCAAAAAAAAAATGGAAAAATGACCACAGGAGCAATGGATTTGTAGTTCAGGCACTAAGTCCCAGCAATAACCCTGGAGGCAAAAGAAGAGTGAAAAGGAAAGTGAAATCAACAAATACTTCTCCACATTTTCTCTTCTGCTTATTTTCCCATCTATGTCCTTTATCTTCTGTGGGGGAAAAAAAGATAATCTATGTAGCCCTGGAGGTGGCACAGTGGATAAAAGCATTAGACTCTCAAGCATAAGGTCCCAAGTTCCATGTGTGACTTCACATGGGCCAGAGTGGTGTTCTGATTATCTTTTTCTTCTAGTTCTTTTCCTTTTCCTCTTCCTCTTTATTCTCCTCCCCCTTTTCTATTTCATTATTAAAGAAAACAAATCTTAAAGAAATAAAAAGGGGCTTCAATGGAGAGAGTGAATAGTTAAGAAGAGGTTAAAGTATAGTTGTCTACATAGGTGTCTGTGAAGTTGAGTTGGGTAAAATAAAGTAGGCAGAAAAGAGATACTCAGTGGTGTTAGATGTGAGATAGATGTCCCCTGCTTCTGACACTTGCTGGAAATGTCACCATGGGGAATCATGTAACTACTTAGGAATTCTTACAAGGTTGGATAGTGAATCGTTTGTAGTTTCTATGGTTGTGGGACCTGTAGAGATTCTGTGTTCTGCTGAACTTTATCTTTAAGTTTTATGTATTTATTATTGGATAGAGACAGAGAGAAATTGAGAGGTGAAGGGGAAGATAGAGAAGGAGAGAGACATCTGCAGCACTGCTTCATTACTCATGAAGTTTTCCCCCTGCAAGTGTGAACCAGGGGCTTGAACCTGGGTCTTTGTGCACTGTACCATGTAGTGTGTATCCAGGTGTGCCACAAACTGGCCATTCTGCTGAACTTTATGAATACTTTACATTAGAATCAACTTGATATCTTAGTTGTGGTATTCACTCACATTAAACTGATTATTTTCGGCAATTATTTAACAATCTGTAAAGTTGAATTTCTACAACTCTATAATTTTTCCTCTTGAAATATATAAAGTGGCTGTTCCTTTTTGGTTAGAAAGTGGGAGTAAGGGAGTCAGTTGGGTGGTAGCGCAGCAGGTTAAGCGCGGGTGGCACAAAGCTCAAGGACGGATGTAAGGATCTCATTTCAAGCCCTCAACTCCCCACCTGCAGGGGAGTCACTTCACAAGCAGTGAAGCAGGTCTGCAGGTGTCTATCTTTCTCTCCTCCTCTCTGTCTTCCCCTCCTCTCTCCATTTCTCTCTGTCCTATCCAACAATGAAGACAGACAACAACAATAATAACTACAACAATAAAAAACAAGGGCAATTAAAAGGGAATAAATAAATAAATATTTTTAAAAAAGGAAGTGGGAGTAAATGGCAGAGGGGAGGGGAAAGTGGTTGACCCATAGCACAAGGACCTGCACAAGGATCCTATTTCCAGCACCTCCTCCCCACCTGCAGGGGGCCCCGCCTAACAAGCAATGAAGCAGGTCTGCAGGTGTCTGTCTTCCCCTCCTCTCTGAACTTCCCTCTGTCCTATCCAACAACAGCAGCAGCACCAACATGGAAAAGAAAATGGCCTCCAACAATAGCAACAACAACATGGGGAAAAATTGGCATCCAGGAGCAGTGGTGTAGTGCTGACACCAAGCCCCAGTGATAACCCTGGAGGCAAAAAAAAGGGAATAAACAGGAAGAGAAGTGTGGGAAGCATATTTGGTTATTTTAAATCACTCTATTGTTCTTTATATACCAATTGAAGTTACTCTTAAAGTACTACATAGGAAATGTTAGTCTAGATCCAAGCCTCAACTAGAAGATAGTCCATTGCCTCTTTATTCTTATGTTCATTTGCCTAGGTTTAAGTATGTTCAAAGAGGAATGCTTCTTTTTTCTTGAGTGTTGTGAGGAAATAAATCCAGTCCCAATTGTGTTTAATGTATGTTATGGGATGGAGGGGAATATAAGATTCTCTCCCTGATTTCCATTAAAGGGGGAATTCTGACCCAAAATAATTTAACTATGTCTAACCCACTTCCCACATTAATAAAGAGAACAGACAGTAAAAGCTAATGTTAGTTTCTTTTAGCATCTAGAAAGTCCTACCAGATGAATTAAAGGGAAAAAGATTTAATTTCATAGTGAGAGGGACCTAGCAGCACAGAAGACAGGGCAAGTTCCTGGATAAGTAAAGAAAATTTACTCATTCTTAAAATAATTTTATTAGTGATTTAACAATGACTGACAATATTGTAGTATAAAAGGGGTACAATTACATATAATTCCTACCACTGGAGTTCCATATTCCATCTCCTCCACTGGAACTTTCCCTAGTTTTTATCCCTCTGGGAATATGGACCAAAGATCTTTATGAGCAGCAGAAAGTGGAAGGTCTGGCTTCTGTAACTGCTTCTCCACTGTACATGGGCATTAACAGGTTGACCCTACTATAATGGACCAGCAACCAAACAAACCAGTGTGTCTCAAACTACTTTGAATGCACATAATAAAGAGGAAATTTCAACTGGCAAAGTTGAGTCCACCACTGTCCATGGTTCCAAAGTCTACAGTGGCTATTCCCCCACAGCACCTGCTCTGCTAGGAGTAATGAGTATTAGCCACCCAGCAGGCTAATGTCTGGAAATAATTATAACAGGAGAACTCAGTCTTAGAACATGGCCTATTGCAGAGTGAAATAATCTAAAGGAAGTAATGCATGGAATTTTGTCAGGTAAGTGTGCTGAGTTTCAGAAAAAGACATAGAGAAGGGTGTGCAGAATTCTAAGTAGAGGGACATAAGTTGGCAGTAGAAGGGTAGACTCATAGGAGATATCACCACCCCAAAACGTTTGATGATTAGGGAAATGGACTGAAAGATGTCTATGTCTTAATCCCTAGAAGCCAACAGCTACCTTATACACAAAGGAACTATGTAGATATTTGTTGATCCTGGAGCTCAGCTTCCCCAGAGACACACCCTACTAGGGAAAGACAGAGGCAGACTGGGAGTATGGACCGACCAGTCAACGCCCATGTTCAGTGGGGAAGCAATTACAGAAGCCAGACCTTCTACCTTCTGCAACCCTCAATGACCCTGGGTCCATGCTCCCAGAGAGATAGAGAATGGGAAAGCTATCAGGGGAGGGGGTGGGTTATGGAGATTGGGTGTTGGGAATTGTGTGGAGTTGTACCCCTCCTACCCTATGGTTTTGTTAATTAATCCTTTCTTAAATAAAAAAAATTTAAATAAATAAAGAAAGAATCTTGAAAAGTGAGTACAGTTTCCTCAAGGGAAGTTCAAAAGGCAATGCGAGTACAGAAGCAGCAACTGTGAGGAAAAACCAAAGAATGTTGGTAGTCTTAAGAAGTTTTAGGAAAGGGAAAAATGAATTATTCTCTAGAGTCTCGAGAAAGAAAAAGATCTTTGGCCCATACTTCCAGAGGGATAAAGAATAGGGAAACTTCTAATGGAGGGGAGGGGATATGGAATTGAATCATATAGAATTTTACCCCTCTTATCCCACAATCTTGTCAGCCATTGCTAAATCAATAGAAAATGTAAAATATAAAAAATAAAATAGATAATTAATTTTAAAAAGAAACACAGTAGGAAAGTTAGGAATAAAGGTAGGGAAGGAATATCCATGAATAAATGGTTTTAAAGCAATAATCTGGGAGTCGGGCTGTAGTGCAGCGGGTTAAGCGCAGATGGCGCAAAGCACAAGGACCGGCATAAGGATCCCGGTTCGAACCCTGGCTCCCCACCTGCAGGGGAGTCGCTTCACAGGCGGTGAAGCAGGTCTGCCGGTGTCTATCTTTCTCTCCTCCTCTCTGTCTTACCCTCCTCTCTCCATTTCTCTCTGTCCTATCCAACAATGACAACTACAACAATAAAAAAAAAAAACAAGAGCAACAAAAGGGAATAAATAAATAAAATAAAATATTAAAAAGTAAAGCAATAATCTATTAATTATAGGCATTTGGATTTTAGCAGGATAGGATGTCTCTGGGGTCCAGTGTGAAATACAAGCCATAAATTTATCTAGCCTTGGCCAAGGAAACACTGTAGCACCAAACTGGAGATGGTGGAATGAATCAGGATAGGATGTTAGATCCTATTGTTGGAGGATGTTAGATCCTATTAGATCCTATTGTTGGAGATCCTATATGTTGTAGGACAAGAAGGACATCCATTGAGAGGAAAGATCTAGACTGGGAATTCAGAACCTAAACTGGCCAGCCTCAGACTTGAGCAGGGATGTCAAAGCCCAGGTAGAGTATCACATGGGGGGTGGGGGCAGGGTGCTATCACAATAGCATATTGGATTTATACTAGAGGATTTGTCAAATAAGTAAATATACTAAGGATAACAGAATCAAGTTCCTCACTATCATAAAATAATAAAATAATAGAAAAGAATAGACATATTGTAAATGTTTTCATTTATACATATGTACATCATACTTACATGTGTAAATATGCATTGATATATATATATTCACATGTTAATCTAAATATTTTGTATTTGTACAAGCACAGCTTATATATGCACACATTCACATCTACATGTGGATGTGATTCCTACGAGTAGAAAAATCTCAATGGTAATGAGCATGACTAATGTGCAGATGTTGGCTTCTAAAAGCTATTTTCTTCTCAAAGAAATGAAGGCTTCTTGGATAAATAACTAATTTGGGACAATCACAAATTGAGCCTAGAATTCTTGCTATGCCAGAAAGTATGAAAGTGCTGAAAGAATAATTGGCCATAAGGTCCACTTTGAATGCACTCCTGTTGACTAAGAATGGGACAATTCAGAGCATCAAAATAAAATAATGATCACAGCAAAAGTTTACCCATTAAATATGAAACTGTATAAGTGAGCAAATAAATAAACTGAAACTTCAAAAAACAGAAGGTCTGCAAATTTTCAAAGTGCTGTCATATAAACTAATTGTGACATGGAAACGTTGTCAGTGGAAAAGTTTGAAAGACACTACTTTAGAGAAGTAATAAAAATGAACATTATCAATAATATAAAAAGTTTGTTTCTAGATGCTCATGGTTCAATTGTGGGTTGTTATATGAAGGACAGTGGTCTCACTTGTGGCATATACAAATTATTCAGAGAAGATGGCAACTAGGAAAAAATGGTCTGATTTCTGTGCTTTTAATGTTTTTATAAGTTTGTGGTGGATATATATATATATATATATATATATATATATATATATATATATATTAGATTTTGAAAGGACCACTCTTGCAAACAACATGATTTTTTTCATGACGAAGATAAAAATCTGCCCACACTGCTAAGATAATCATTACCCTCTCCAAAGAAAACACAGCAAGGCTATTTCCAGTTGAAGAATCTCAAATGTTTATTGGTTACCATCCTACCACTGCTGAATTCCACTTCATAAGTAGCTCCTCTTCAAATCAGGTATTTCACAGAAATCGTATTCTTTAATAATTCACTTTGAAATGTCCAGTACTAGGAGGGCATGCCTCACGACACAAAATTGACAACTAGGCCAGTTTGGTCACATGAAGACTGTCCTCCCAACCCCTATCCCACATGGAAACTGTGAACAACTTAGGGTAATACACTCTGAAAGTTCAGCTAGGTTGTGTAAGACAGCTGAAACAGAGAACATCACTCTTGGTTCAAATTACAAAGTCAGTACTGTACTGTACACATCCATCATCACACATGCTTAAAATAATGTAAGTATGCATAATGGTGTCTGATTCCCTTTAAGGTCAACTACAAGCAGACAGCTACAAATTTTAAAATTTCTAAAAAAAAAAAATTACCTAAAGTTTAGAAAGTGGTATACACAGTGGCTGCTTCAGGAACCTTAGGCATACAGATGGGAAGTGGTGCAAATATTCCCACTAAGAATAATCATATTGCAAATCCTATTTGAAAGAAGACTGTCTTGAAGGTTCATGGCCAGTTTTGAGGCTGAATGGATTCAAGGAGAACTTATGCTGGCCATCCTTGATACATCTGGGCTTCTTCATGAGTCATAGATGCAAGCAGACACACAGTGGTTACCAGAGTAACTTCAGGGACAAGGATCTCTAAGTATCTTTGACTCGGGGTTTTTCAACCCTTGTAATTCCATCCAAAGATGCATGAATACTGCAGCCTGATGGGAGTTCATTTAATTGATCAAATGAGACCTCTAGTCTCCAGGAACTGCAATTATTATGCTCATAAATTGTTGGTTTTATCCCCAGGACAGTGATTAACCCTACAAGGAGTTTTGTTTGTTTGCTTGTAATTTTAAAATATCCTACAAGAAAAATATATCCTGTAAAATTAATAGCACCATAAAAACATTGATAATGGCAGGAAATGGAATCATTAAAATTAGTTGCTTCTGATTCAGGATGATGTTTCTTATTACTAATGTCAACAAGTAAACCATTTTGCCTGAATTTGGATAAATAGGTCTTTTTGGAAGAGAAAGAAATTTGGGGAGGGACATAGGCAAACTATATTCATTAGGTTACAACTATACATATTTTTAAGCAACTGAGGGGAGTAATGCAGACATGCTCTCATTTCAGAGAAAGAAGTATTTTAAAACAGAAAACCAAGAGCACAATAATGCATCTAACTAACCTCTTGCTGGAGTGGTTGGGATTCAAAAGTTAGAAGAGTAAGCTCTATGTAGTCAGGTGCTAGGATATCATAGTTACACACTGACACCTTAGAAATAAAAAATATATAGTTTTGAACATCTCCCTTTACTGTCTGATAACAAATGAAATGTCCATCCTACAAGAAGAGGTAGTCTGTTAGTGAAATATAGACAGACGCTGGGGCTTAGCTGCCCATTTGCTTTGCAGATTCAGTATCCTTGGCATCTTTTTTTTTAAAAAGTTGTGAATATGTTTGTTTTTCTGGCAAGTGCATTGCTAGAAGCAGACGTAAAGACAGGGATTCTATCCCAGTGAGGTCTATTTGTTGAGTACACATGAGCTGGACTTTCTATAAAGCTAGCTGAAAAAGAATGTTTGTTTTGAGAAAATTCAACAGTGTTGAAGCAGTCTGGTAAAATCCCTACTGACTCACAAAATCACTAATCCACGTTGCAGGGAACACCAGCAAAAGAGGTACATAGTCAAATCAAGTCAGGCTCTCTGTAGTCCAGAAAATGAAGATATCTTGCACTTCAAGTGGAGGACTGGGGTTCAAGTGGAGGACTTTGTTCATGCCTGAGTACCAGAGAGCCCCAAATTACAGGTCACACCTGTAAACAAAATAATACATGATAGCACAAATTCTTTAAAAACAGGCTTTCTCCCCATACACTATCTCTTACACACACACACACACACACACACACACACAGAGAGAGAGAGAGAGACAGTTCAAACTCTTCTTTGTGTTTCGAGACTGAACACCAGTGCTGTGTTTTTCATAAAGTTTTACCAAGCCCACACAACTCAAGTTTTGCCATGAAATGAGTACTTTTGACACTATCACATGACTCTGCCCTCTATGCAAATAAAGTACCTTTTCCAATGTCATTGCAAACTGAAGAGAAGAACTACCTCAATGTCTTCCCTCCCTCTACTCAAATTGTGATAGCATGCTACACTATTCAGGTAATAAGGTAATAAACACATGGCTTTTAGTAAACGTATTTGTTTACTAATTGAACATCTAATCATCACTTGCTGTGTTCTAAGTCTGTGAAATCATCTACCTGACTAGTACCTAGCTAACAGAAACTGTGACAAGACTACTATACAAAGGCATTAAGTTAAAACCTGCTTCGAACTGTGCACACATGATACTTTCAGCAAAAAGAAGAATTCCAAGGAGCTTCCCTGATATATATTAGACTTGATTGACAGGTGGAGTATGAAACTGCTTACTTCTCATTCTGGCCACAGCTAAAGCAGTTGTTCCTCCTAGCACAATGCTTGGCTGCCTCCAAGGATTTAAATGAAGACTTAAGTCAATGTCCCCCAGCAGACAACCCCAAACTGGTAGGAATAAGAGTCAGCAGATAAATACCCTTATTGCCATTCACAGAAAGAACATCTCTGGGAGGCATCTGCACATGTGGCCTCTAGCTAAGAGCTTAATAATGCAATCTCCATTGGCTTTTCCTCTGATGAGGTCTCCCTCTCCTTGATGCCTCAGCTCTTCTTCTCCTCAGGTCAACGTTCTAATCTACTACTTGCCCAAAATAAGGCATTATAGTAAGCACAAAAACTGAAAATGAAATTTTCAATCGTAAGACAGTTCAACATAGGCTCTTTGCTAATGTCAAAACTTTGGTAAGAACTCTCTGGGAAACCAAAGGAATTGAATGTCCTGGAAATTATTTTCTTTTAAAAAAATAAAATAAAATTAGGAGGTGGACTAAAGGAGCAGTTACTGTTATTTGTTATTGTTCCATGATTGCAGGTGTTCCATTTGACCTTTTTACCACTGTTTAGTTTCAGCATCATGACACACTTCAAATGCATTACAAATTTTCTATAGTGGATCTTTCAAATTTCTATATGCTCCTCAACTTACAATAATATTCAAGTTGGCAATAGTCAGTCCCAATGGAAAAGATCAGTGTTCTACCTAACAGACCCTCTTTGCACATTCGCTATAACAAAATAATACTGCACCAAGTTCTTTCTTCACCTTGGTAAGATGAGTCTATATCTTTCTCCAAATCTTAGTAAAAGAAGAATCATATATGTTTGCATGTCATAACTTAGTAACTGTGGATTCTATCAAAGCACCTGCAGCACGGTTGCCCTTGATTTCCTTTTAAAATATACAAATACGGTGGATCAACAATGGTAGACAATGTTCCATCTTCTGAAGGAAAGTGGGTAACATACACTGTCTAGCACCTGAGGAAGATGGGTCCTGAAACTGGGGCAACTTGGAACATTCCTATTCATGACCACAGAATGTGAGCTCCGACCTACAGGGATGTAGAGGTCACTTAGGCTCCTAAGCTGAATATGGGCCCCAGATCAGATCAAATCGATGGGGTTTACAGTCAACAATGTTTATACACACCTTTCCCATATTAGGGAGCTACTCTCTTCCCTGATCCAGCTTTCTAGTCCTTTTTCTAGCCATGATATAATCTCCCAAGAAAATAACTTGGGTCCACCTGTATATCAGATGTCAGGCTTAGGAAAAAACTAGTAAAGTTATGGTTCCTACGGAATATAGTTAAAATGGACCTACTAGTTATATCCAAAATGGAGACCCCAAACTTTCATCTGAAATATTCCAGTCTTTAGTTGATTAGTCAAAAATTTATTTGGCTTTATGTGTTAACTCATTTTTCAGCCACCAGGTTCCATATGTTACTATGATGCCAACTGGACATCCCTAAGCAGGCCCACCAATGTGTCCTGAAGCCCCGCTTCCCCAGAGCCCTGCCCCACTAGGGAAAGAGAGAGACAGGCTGGGAGTGTGGATCGACCTGTCAACACCCATGTTCAGCAGAGAAGCAATTACAGGAGCCAAATCTCCCACCTTCTGCACCCCATAATGATCCTGTGTCTATACTCCAGAGGAATAAAGAATAGGGAAGCTATCAGAGCAGGGATAGGATGCCAAGTTCTGATGGTGGGAATTGTGTAGAATTGTACCACTCTTATACTATGGTTTTGTCAGTGTTTCCTTTTTATAAATAAATTTTTTTTAAATGCACAAATTTTGTATAATTATGTGTCTACACAATTTCAATTGTCAAGCTTACTGCACTAAGATAGTTTTAAAGGGGCAATATTAATATATATACAAACATACAGTCACTGTTTATATTCTTAGCTTATTCAAAGCCATGTAAGCTGTTAATGTGCTAGTCCTTAGAGTGACAATAAATAACTGACAAGAACATTTCTAAAAGTTGGTATGTAATAAATACTTATTTTCTGAAAATGAAGTTTTCTGCATGAAAGGTGGAGGAGAGTCATCCTGATGTTTGAAATGTCAACAGAAATTTACTTGATAGAGTATCCGTTTACACATTTTGTTTAATTTTAGTAGCAATTAACAAACACATCAATTTTTTCAGTGCCCTATGAAAATCATAACATTAATGCAAACATTCATGTTTTTACAAAAATATAAAGATTAAGCCTCCCAGGAATGTTCCCATTAAAAATAAAATACTGAAATCACACAAATTTGTACCTGTGAGTCCTGGTTTTTTATGAGTGGGCACTGCTGCCATGAACATGTATTCACTGTTAGGGTCATGCACACTGGACTGATACTTCTGGAAAAAAAAATATCAGAAACAGTGTGTCATCTTGCTTTTTTTTTTTTTTTTACTTTATCATTTTCTATTCTTCTCCCTTGAACAAATGTAACCCTAAGTGTTGCAATATTATTTAGGAACCTAGGCTTCAGCAAAACAGGAGAACATTTACGAAAAAGGTTTTAAACAAAAAGATAAATAAAAATAAATAAATAAAGGTGTTTTCTGTTAAATCACCTCAATGTTACCTTTATCCCTCTCTGCTTTGCAAATCCTTTTCCACTGTCCTCATCCTTGATCTTTCTTTTCAGATTCCATTCTGCTACAGTTACCTTCACTGGCCAATGACCACATATTAGCTGTACTTGAGGATTATTATAATTGCCTAGTTACAAAATGGTATAAACCCTTTGATTGATAGCACGTATTTTAACAGACTAAAAAGATGTCTTCCAACATAGAAAGGTTTTTGCTATTGCCCTTGCTTCTGTAGTTTTTTAAGTGATTTTCTTTTAAGTCTCAATAATTTAAAGTCCCAATAATTTCCAATATAAAGAAGTGGGCAGTTTCTCAACTACACTTACACCGTTACTTAACAAGACTTTCTCACTGAAATTTACAATTAATGTTTCACCTTTTTTCTACATTTAGGGACTTTAGGATTAAATTTGGAGCCCACATTTACCAATTTTTTTGAGCTCGAAAGATCTATTTCTATGATTTATCCTCCTTCCTACATTTTTACTTTTTCTTGGCCCCAGTGGTCTTTGAATAATGATAATAGCATATTTCTCAATAAAGTCATGAAATACCCTTTAAAATAAAAAGTTATAAAATAAATAACCTCCTGTTCTAATTTAGTAGACTAGTTAATAGGTACAATTTGAGGGAGAGAATTCCTTCAATTTGCTAATCAAATGTCAAGTTTCCGTTGAGCAGTATCAGCGACGATTCATCAAAGGAGAAGCAAAAAAAAAATTACTCACCTTTTTTGAGATCCAGCATGTAAATACACATCCCAAAATGAAAATGGCAGTGAAAACTGCACATCCAATGGGCAACCAGAACTCTCTTTGGTGGCAACAAAGTTTTGATGCTACATTGAAAAAAGATAACATTAACTCTGAGAATTAAATCTACTCTCAGTATCGTGCTTATCTTTTTTTAAAACCAAATTTAAAAAGAAATTTAACAAAAAAAGTTTTACTTCATTACACTAGAAAAAATACAGTTAGAGAAAATAACAATCTCACTAGGATTCAAAAACCAAAAGACTCTGAACATATGTTTACAAATGTCATTACTAGAAAGGCTATTTCAGTCTACAATATGTTTATTTTATTTTATTTTATTTAAGAAAGGATTAATTAACAAAACCATAGGGTAGGAGGGGTACAACTCCACACAATTCCCACCACCCAATCTCCATAACCCACCCCCTCCCCTGATAGCTTTCCCATTCTCTATGTCTACAATATCTTAAAAAAATAAGTAGTCACAAGTCCAGCAAAAAATCAAAATGTTAAACCTCAAGTGAACAGAGGTAATAGGCTTTAGCCTTGTCTTCCTTATTTTTAATGGCATATGTGCTTTTAAAAACAGCATGATCTATTTCTAAATTTCATGGTCTACATAATCAAATTTTAAATCAATGATTGATGCTGATGGTTATTAACAAATCATCATGGCATATTTTTACTAGAAGTGATTGCCTCCAATTACATACGAATGAATACCTTCCAATACAAAAGATGCTTATTTGAGTTATTTTCATTAGTGACTAAAATATGTCCAATTAAGTTTCGAAGATGAAAAGGTCTTACCATAAACATGCAAATACTCTTTGCTGATAATCTTGACAACATAAGGTGGCGGATCAAAAATTGAGAGTCTGCATAAGTAATAACCCGCATGAGAACTGTTCAGGTGATATAGGAAAAAGGAGGCTCCATTATCAGATAACTGAGATTCACAGAGAGTTGTATTACTCGTGGACTCACTGCCGTTTCCCTTTATCTGAGTGAAGTCACAGAGCACATGCTGTCGCTGTTGCTGTTCTTCTTTAAGCAATTCCATTTTAAACTGATGGAGAGTCCCTGAATGTTCGCATAAAATTTTTACTCCTCCATTGTGATATACAAACATCTTGAGATTGGTGAAATGATTGATGATTTCTTCTGGATAATGGAGGGAAAAAGAGCAAAAATGACATTTTAATATTTTTAGGACCCTGATGTCCTTCTATGTGTATTTGACCACAAATGGGACTTCTTTTCTTCGTAAAGTCATTTCTAGTGAACCAAAATGGAAGAATTTAACTAAAGGTTAGGTTATATTTTAAAAAATGAATCAATAAAAAGTAACAAATTTGCTTGTGGGGTCATCAATATGCAGTAAGTAGCACATGAAACAGCCTATTTACTCAGAAGATAAACATCACTATCAAAATCAGTGTTTCAGCTCTGGCAGCTTTCATTTTGGAAACTGACAGTTTAGCAAATATGAAATATACAGCCTGACTTGTGCTGGAGGGTACCATTGGATTAAAAGTGGTGGGGGAGTCGGCTGTGGCACAGCAGGTTAAGCGCACATGGCACAAAGCACAAGGACCAGCGTAAGAATCCTGGTTCAAGCCCCAGGCTCCCAACCTACAGGGGAGTCACTTCACAAGCGGTGAAGCAAGTCTGCAGGTATCTTTACCCCTCTCTGTCTTCCCCTCCTATCTCCATTTCTCTCTGTCCTATCCAATAACAATGACATCAATAACTACAACAATATTAAACAACAATGGCAACAAAAGGGAAAATAAATAAATGAATATAAAAAAAATTTTTTAAGAATAAAAGTGGTGGAATTGGGTTCTAAATTTGACTGGATGGAAAATCAGAAAGTATCACTTTGAAGAAACTACTTTTGAATAGTAATAATAATAATTAATAATAAATTTACTGATAGCAGTGAATAAAAAGTGTAAGTCTATACTCAGTCAAAAGTATTAAATATCCTAAACTAAATATGAATAATTTTTATTGATTTAAATAATGATCCACAAGACCATAGGATAAGAGGGGTACAATTCAACACAGTTCCCACCACCAAAGTTCTGCAACCCATCCCCTCCACTAGCAGCTTTCCTATTCTTTATCCTTCTGGGAGTGTGGACCCAGGTAAATATGAATAATTTTATGTAAATTTGTGTGTGCATTATACCTTCCTACTTGAGAGCAAAAGAACAGATGAATCAATATCAAATAACTGTGACATGTCTTCTCTAAATCTCATCCATTGAACTAAATCAAGGTCTGATGATAAATATAAAGCCTTACTTTTTTATTTACTCTTTCTTTTTTCTTAAGAATTTATTTATTTATTATGAGAAAGATAGGAGAAGAGAAAAAACCAGACATCACTCTGGTACATGTGCTGCCGAGGATTGAACTCGAGACCTCAAGGTTGAGAATTCAGTGTTTTATCCACTGTGCCAGCTCCTGGACCACTTGTTTACTCATTCTTTTTTTTTTTCTGATGACTTAATATTACGCTTACATTAAACACTATAATGTTATATTCTTAACATTACAAGAAGCCTAGATGGTTTTCGTAATAACATAGGGGACAAAACAAGAAAAGCTGAACTGGTTTGGTCTGTTTGCTGATTCCTAATTATTAGATTATAAATTCAAACTTGTCTTTGATTTCTTTTTTTTCTACATAACAAAGTGTCATGCTGATATTATTTGGCAAAATTATTAGGATGACAGCTTTTTCTTAAGTTTTGAAACTTTAGCCTTATTCTTAAGAAAACTGAGTGAAGAACATAAATAAATTGTAAGGGGAAAAGTTGCCTAGTTTCCCAGTGAAATAAAAATGTCATTTGTGTATTTTTTTGTTCTTGACCTTCCAGTTATTACTTGTTTTATATAACAAACACATTACTTTGTGTTCTGATATTGTCATTAAATATTATATCACACATTCCATTTTTACATAGTCACAAACCATAATTATCCCTTTTATTGTCTACTTAATACACCACAGTGTCAATCTATGATAACCTGTTGTAACATTCTACTAATGATGGATATTGTGGTTACTTTAAGCATTCACTCTTATGTAATGATTAAACATTATTATACGATTATATACTATCAAATTGTTTTTTGAGAGACAATGAAAATTTTCTAGGCTAATTAAAAGAAGAAAAAAAACCCCAAACCCAGAGTGGTGATCAGTCTGGAAGCTGCTTTTACTCTGAGAGCATTCATCAATCTTCAATAACCTGGGATTCCATAGAATTCCATCACTAGAATACCTCAAGCACATAGCCTAATTTCTAATTACTTCAATGGCTCAGAAAACCCACAACTACCCTGGGTCCATACTCCCAGAGGGATAGAGAATGGGAAAGCTATCAAGGGAGGGGATGGGATATGGAGACTGGGTGGTAGGAATTGAGTGGAGTTGTACCCCTCCTATCCTACGGTTTTGTTAATGTCGAAAGAAAGAAAGAAAGAAAGAAAGAAAGAAAGAAGAGAGAGAGAGAGAGAGAGAGAGAGAGAGAGAGAGAAAGAAAGAAAGAAAGAAAGAAAGAAAGAAAGAAAGAAAGAAAGAAAGAAAGAAAGAAAGAAAGGGAGAGAGGGAAAAAAAGAAAATCTCAATCCTAAATATTGCTTAAGGTTAAGGTTATTGGTGATTGTTATTACCGGTCAGTCTTTGAAAGTGGAAATGGAGTTGGGGGGGAGGTCACCAAGTGGAGCATACTGTATCATATAGAAAGACCTGGCTTTGAGCCCTTGACCACCACAATAGAGCATCAACCGAAAGGAAAGAAGCTTCAGGAGCTATGAAGCAGTGTTGTAATGTCTTCCCTCCTTCTTTCTATCTTTCTTCCTCTTTGTCTTTCACCCTCTCATGAGTGGGGGGCGGGACACAGTTTACTGTGAATGGTATAATTATGCAGGTATGGAACCCCAGAAGTAATACTGACAACCAAAAGAAGAAATAGAGAAGAAAAATATAAGCTATTTATATTTCAGGAAGAAAATAATTACATCCTATGATTCAAATCATCTCTACAAATAATATGTAAATAGTATGGTAACTGCAATATAAAAGACAGTAGGGCTGTGGAGATAGCATAGTGGTTTTGTAAAAGGTTCTCATGTTTGAGGCTCCAAAGTCCAAGGTTGAATCCCCAAAACTACAATAAATAAGAGCTGAAAAGTACTCTGACTTCTCTCTCCCCTCACACTATGGCTCTCTCATTAAAATAAAATAAATAAAATATTTTAAAAGATAATCAGATACATAAGGAAATAAGGCAATAGAAGCAACAGCTACAGAAATAAACCCACAAGCAACTGTATTTTTAGTTATCTGATCCCCCAAATAAAAAATAATAAACTTAACATGCCTCATACTATGTGAAGAGCTCAGGAAAACAGTCAGCTAACTTATAAGATAACTTAAACTGGACAAAAGTAATAAAACACTGAGATAAAAAGCTCAGTGTATAAGTTGAGAGTTTCTTACACAGAGTTAAAGAATTGATGAACTAGATAGATGCTAAAAGATTATTCATACTGTAGTCATATTCTATAGATCCTAGCAAATCACAAGTAGATTTATACATAACTATGTAAGTACAGTATAATTATAACTTAAGCTTCTACACACTGAAGCTACCTATCAAACCATAATATAATATTTAGGAGGATAATATAGGTATAACTATATATATATATATATATATATATATATATATAACTTGAAAATTTTATAAGTGCTACATGTTATAGTTTCTTATATAATGGTAAAGAGAAACAAATATATAACCTAAATGGACATCACAAAATTCAGTCTAATCATTTAATAAAAAGGGGAAGAAAAGTTAGAGCAATGCATAAGTAGGGGTAGGAAGATTTCTGTCTTCTAACAATATTTTGTTCTTGACCCATAGTGACTGTGGGGGAAACGTAGTAGGTTCTATATATCTAATTATTTATTATCTTCTTCATTTATGTGTTTCACTTCACTGTGTTATTTTTTCTAGAATTAAAAGTAAACAGAAAATAATGTTCACTTCATTTTCTTGTTCCTATGTATATTTTTGGGACATTAATGGTTTACAGTACAGTTGTTGGCACATGAGTAAAATTTCTTATCTTCCCAAGATAGGTGTCTACAAAACACTGTCACTCCCAAATGAGGTCCATCATGCTGTACCAGGACCTGAAAGCCATCCCACCCCCAACCTCTTGTCTGCCTTCCCTCTCCAGATTTCTTTGCTTTGGTGCAATACACTAAGCCCAGCCAAAACTTTACTTATTTTTTTTTTTTGCTTTCTGTTTTTGCTTCTTAAGTTTTGCCCATGAGTGAGATCATCCCATATTCAACTTTCTCTTTCTGGCTTATCTCACTTAGCATGATTCCTTCAAGCTCCATCCAAGATAAAGTGAAGAAGGTGACTACATCGTTCTTAACAGCTAAGTAAGATTCTACTATGTATATATACCACAGCTTTCTTAGCCACTACTCTATTATTAGGCACAAGTTGGGGCTATTACAAATCATGCTGTTATGAATATATATATTTAAAATTTTTTATTATTAATTTTCCTTTTTGTTGCCCTTGTTGTTTTATTGTTGTTGTAGTTATTATAGTTGTTGTTGTTGGATAGGACAGAGAGAAATAGAAAGAGGAGGGGAAGACAGGGGGAGAGAAAGATAGACACCTGCAGACCTGCTTCACCACTTATGAAGCAACCTCCCTACAGGTGGGGAGCCAGGGGTTCGAACCGGGATCCTTAAACCCATCCTTGTGCTTTGCACCACGTGCGCTTAACCCGCCGTTCTACCGCCCGACTCCCTCACACAGATATTTTTGGATAGCTGTGTTTTTGTTTCTTTAAGATATATCCTCAGGGGAGGAATTTCTGGGTCACAGAGTAGATTCATTTCTAGTCTTCTGAGAGATCTCCAGACTGTGCTCCACAGGGGTTGAACTAATTTATACCCTCACAACTTCTCTAACATTTGTTGTTACTATCCTTTCTGATGTATTTCTCATAGGAGTGAAGTGGTATCTCATTGTTGTCACAATTGTTATCATAATAGCATTGTTTGCATTTCTCTGCTAATCGGTAACTTTAAGCATTTTTTTTGTCTGTTAGCTCTTTGGATCTTTGGTGAATATTCTATTCATATCATCTCCCCAATCTTGGATGAAGCTGTTACCTTTTTTGGTGTTATTGTTGCTGAGTGTGGGTAAACTTTTTATATTTTGGTTATTAACTTTTTGTCTAACATATAATATAAAAAGATCTCCCATTCTTTAAGGAGTGTCTCTATTTGTATGGTGGTTCCTTTTGTTGTGCAGAAGCTTTTCAATTTCTTGTAGCCCATTGGTTTATTTTTTTTTCCTTGTGAATGGATTTGAGTCCCTAAAGATGCCTATACACTTAGATCAAAAAGAGTGTTCACAATATTTCCCTCTAAATATTTTATGGTTTCTAGTTTAAAGACCAAATCCTTGATCCAGTCAGACTTTGCTTTTTTTAAAAAAAATTTTTATTGTGGGATTAATGGTTTACAGTTGACAGTAAATGAAGTTTACCTTTTTGTGGTAAGATAAAGTGGTTCAGTTTCATTCTTCTACAAGTTTTAACCTAATTTTTCCAACACCATTTGTTGAAGAGACTCTACTTCCTCCATTTAGTATTTTGTGCTCCATTGCCAAAACTTAAATGCCCATAGGTGTAAGAGCTTATTTTTGGGATCTCAGTTCTATTCCACTGGTCACCGTGTCCATTTTTGTTCCAACACTAGGCAGTTTTGATTACAATAGCCTTATAGTATAGTTTGAGATCTGTGTCATGCCTTCAGTCTTGTTCTTTTCTCGATTGCCTTACAATTCTAGTTATTTCCTGATTATAGATAAACTTTTAACATTTGTTCTGTTGCCTTAAAGAAATTTGGTGGGACTTTAATGGGGTTTACTTAGTTTTTAAAGTAGAGGTAGCAATGTAGACAAAGACAAAAGGGAAATAACTGACAACATGAAAATAGATGCTTAGGATTACTTTAAACTATATTAAAATTTAAATATTGAAATAAAAATAAAGTGCTTTGGAGCTTATTTTCCTGAGTAAATTATGTTGTGCCACTAATAGCTTCATATTTTTTTCCTTTCTTTCTACATAAGATACAATCAATGAGATGATTCTCAGTTCATTTAGAAATATTTGGAGCAAATTTCTCAATAACTTTACAATGGCAATGAGTAAACCACTAAAAGATCTTGGACCAAAGTGTCTGTGGTTAGTTAGTGTCTGTGTACAGATCTGAATGCACGATCTTTTAATGCCGAAAATGATTTTGTCAGCAGATTCCACCCCTTTCGTGCTCACTGTGATCTCTAAGCCAACAATGTAATGAAACCTAATGGATGATGGTGCAGGCTGATGAGTGTGCAATTCAGTATGTCTCGCGGAAGCTAGAAGTAAATTCAGGCTCTGCTATGAGCCAGCCACTCTGACTGGGCTACATCTCTAGACTTCAGTCTGTTAGTGAAACAACAATGCATAATAACAGTTTTTAACCCAACACTTATTTACTATAGATCCAGGACCACAACATATCCACATGGCCCAGAGGTGACGCAGCAAGTTAGAACATATTTCTTGCCTATGAAATATCCTTGTTCAAATCTTAGTACTGCATATGTTACTATAGAATGGTGCTCATCTCCATCTCTTGCTTTCTCTTTCTCTCTCTCTCTCTCTCTCTCTCACACACACACACACACACACACACACACACACACACACACACACACACACACATCAATCTCATCAAAGGGACCCAAAGATAGCTTAGCTGGTAAGATGCCTGCCTTTCCCCATATACAGTCTGGTTTCAACTCCAACACTACTTGAGAGTGTGTTGCCACCAGAAAAAGATCCAGTGATATATTCTTCTCCCCAGCTCTCTTGATCTTTCCATAATTTTTAAATGAAAAAGTCTACCCTGCAGCAATGAATTCATACATGTGTTAGGTTGTGATTCTGCAAAATGAAGAAGGAGGAGGAGGAGGAGGAGGAGGAGAAGGAGAGAAGGAGAAGGAGAAGGAGAAGGAGAAGGAGAAGGAGAAGGAGAAGGAGAAGAAGAAGAAGAAGAAGAAGAAGAAGAAGAAGAAGAAGAAGAAGAAGAAGAAGAAGGAGAAGAAACATGTCTACATGTGACTACCAACAACTGAGAGAGCTATTACTTTCTCCAAAGGACAAACTGTATTCCTGTAACCATCTCTTGAATTGAAGTGCTAAGGGTGTGTGTCATTGACATGAGAGGAGAAACTGAGTAGTTCAAAGTATCATTTCTATAGGACACAGTTTATCTTTTTAAATATAAAAACTGGCTACATCAGTCTTTTAATATTTATATACATTGATAAGTAATCCAATACATCCACATTAATAGGCAACTAGCTTGTTCCCTCGGGGCCCAAAACATCAAATGAAGAAAGAAAAGTCTCTTCAACAAATGGTGTTGTGAAAATTGGGTTGAAATGTGTAGATAAATAAGATCACAACATGTCATCATGCACAATATGTCATATATTGCAGCAAAGCAAAAGGCTATGGAGGAAGAGGGCTAGGAGGGGTTGAAGAGGCATTGGGATCCTCATACTTGATAGTGGGAAAGGAGCCATGCTGGGTGATTGTGCTGTGCACACATCTATCAAGGGAGATGAGAGATTATACCCATGTGTCAAAAACTACGCTGTAAGCCATTACTCCTCCAATGAAATACTTGAATAAAAAAGTGACCCAATATGATTCCATATATCCAATGTATTAAAATTTCTATCTGAAAAGTTGTGTGTCAGCTTTCAGTCTACAATTTAAATTTTTTTCATCTAAGGGAACCAGGCATGGCATTTCATTGTTTCATAAATATATTACCACCTATTATTAAACAGATATACCCAAATATTTCAACACAAATTCTCCTTGGACTTTGAGGACATATGAAAAAACAGGTCCATGAAGGATGATAAATGACATAGTGGGGGTTGTATTGTTAAATGGGAAACTGGGGAATGTTATGCATGTAGAAACTATTGTATTTACTGTTGAATGTAAAACATTAATTCCCCAATAAAGAAATGAATTTTTAAAAAAAGAAAAGAAAAACAGTATAAAAAAAGATTATTCTTGTAGCCCTGAATAAACCAAATAATGGATAGGCAGACATTTTAATCAGAATCTGAAGAAACTAATTTCTGATAACTATAGAAGTACCTAGAATCTTTTCTCCATTGCTCTGGATGATTTTATCTCCAAATGTAATATTCAACCAGGAATACTGCCCCAACAGTACAAATTCTTATAAGCAGTGTGTGTTTTGATTGTTTGGATGTCAAATATAATTGGTTCCTTTCCCATACTAGTAGTCAAATTTGTGAGTACCCCCTCTGTCTTGTTGCCCTGTCTCCCTTCTTCTCATGCTTAAAATTTCTTTGCATTCTATGTTTTAATATGAAATTATCCTTCAAATTATCCTCTTAAACTATCATCAATATAGTTCTCACTTTCCTTGATGTACTATCTCCATTTCTACTTAATACCCCTAAATTCTCATATATATTGTCCACATTTCAAACACCCCACAAACACCTCACCTTAACATTCAGGTTTCCTGTAGCATCAGTGACAGAATTGATTCAACCTCTTCCTGGCACCATACATAATAGAAAACATAAACCTTTGTACACGGTGGAATTGATTTTTATGTTTTCCATTAAATGTACCACATATGGTGCTGGGAAGTGAGTAGCTTATATGTTTGAAGTCACACAAATTCTTAAGTAAATGAAAGTTTGGAAGTTTAATCTAAAGTTAAAATGACATTAAGGAAGTACAAAGGAAAGAGGTAACCACGTGTGAAGCTATATACATGGTCATTGCAGAATTAGAGGGTCAATGTTAGAATCGCTCTATAGGAAGAAAGTCTCATTTCTTGTACTTCTTTTTATGTCCAGTAGAATTCCACCCAAACTACATTTGCTCCAAGCCAATGGCATTGATCTCTAGGAATATGAGAAGTTCCCAACTTCCTGCTTCTATTCCCACCCACTATCCTAGGGTAGCCAAAAGAATCTTATAATATGAATAATCATATAGCATCAATGCCTACTTCTAAATACCAAAAAAATGGCCATCTTGGAATTTAAATATTTTCCTTGGCTTCCTGTTATGTGCACTGCCTGTCCTGCTCTCCAGCGTACCCCAGTCATTGATTCTGCAGCAGATGCAGAATGACCCTAACCCTAACCCTAACTCTTTCTATTGCTCACACACAAGTATCTGATCCAGATTTTCAGTCCTGCATGTTTTCTCTGATCTTAACAGGACTACTTCTTACTTCTGCAGGAACCACACCACACTACACCCAAAGTATACCTCCAAGTTATATTGTATTATAATACCTGAGATAGCCATTGTCTGGTTTACTTGTATAAATGTTTATTTTCTTTTTTTCCTTTTTAAAAAAGATTTTATTTATTTATTAATGAGAAAGATAGGAGAGAGAAATAACCAGAAATCACTCTGGTACATGTGCTGCCGGGGACTGAACTCTGGACCTCATGCTTAAGAGTCCAGTGCCCCAGCCACTGAGCCACCTCCCAGACCACTATACATGCTTGTTTTCTAGCAACTCACTATAATATGGGTGTTTTACTTTGTTGATACTATTCACTGATTCATTCCAAATATCTATAATAGTAACTGATGTGAAGTAAATCCCAATAAATATTTACTGAATGGGCAGATGAACAAGTTAATTAATCTGCTAAGATAAAGTATAGATTATAGGAAATAAGAATGAGGAAGACTCTTAGAAATCATCCAGGTAAGATTGTTATTTTAAATTTATCAAAGTGAACTGGTGCCCACCCCCCCCCAAAAAAAAAACTATCTTAACTAGAATAATGTAGGTCATAGATGAAAGATTATCTCAGGGTTAACTGCCTCATGTGATCTCTCTTCTGGAAACTGGTATATACAAATATACAACCACTAGAGGACACCTTTCCAGTGGTGAGGTAATATTCTAATGAAAAGTATCTGTCTGAGTCTTAAAGAAAATGTTCAGGGCAGGTGATGGTGTGCCTGGTTGAGTGCACAAGTTACAGTGTGCAAGGACCTAGGTTCAAGACCCCAGTCCCCACCTGTAGGGGGAAAGCTGTACAATTTGTGAAGCAGAGCTGCACATGTCTCTCTGTCTCTCTCCCTCTCTATATTTCCCTACCCTCTCAGATTCTGATTGTCCTGATCAAATAAATAAGTATAATAAATAAAAAAGAAAGAAATGTTATTTACCTGAAAATATATACCAGTTTTAGATATAAAGGCCTGTTTACCTGGCTTATAATTACTTTGTTTCTTTTGTGTCTGCAGAGGGAAGGACAAATCTAAGCCTGGTTGGATATTTAGGTTCCCCCAGAGTACACATATATTGTCAAAACAGGAAACCCTGAACCAATGATTATTCAAATTCATAAATAGGCATATATTCTTTTGAATCTTAGCCAGGGTTCTTTAAAAATCTAATGATTGTGTATCAGTTTCAGTTTTGCTACAATGCCTGTTTACTTCTTATTTGTATCCCAAGAATACAAATACTCCAAAAGAAAATGTTATATCCTCTCCATAAGATTCGTTTATATGTCTGTTCTGCTGTATTTTAGGAAACCTCACTCTGTCATATACAGTAATGAGATGGAACTTTGTCACGTGAGCACTCTGCCCACTGTGCCATAGCCAGGTCCCAGGAATAGACCTTGGGACCTCAGGCATGCCAACCAGGCTTGCTACCACTGAGCCACCTCCCCAATGGAATTATCTGTTTTAGTTATATTCATTACTGTGTCTAGAGTGTGAAAACTTTAAGTAGAGGCTCACAGTTATTATGCAACCCTAACTATAATTTTGATAACATCACTGTTGACATAAACAGACTAATACTTTCAAGAGGAAAATCACAACTTTTTCACTAGGCTATTTCTTTATGTTTTCCATTGGCTCCAGAATAATAACATTTTCATCTGCTTTGGGGTGCCTGGTAAGAAAACTTTGAAAATCTCCTCTCACAGGTCAACTAGGAGTACCAAAGGAGACCACCTGGGACCACAACAAGGCAAGACTAGAATGACTTCAGGAGCCCACCAAATCACCAGTGAGTACAAACATGTGTGGCTCATGGACAGAGAGGAGTCTAGGGAGAGATTAAGTGCCTGGTAACAGTCCAGCAGTTTACCAGTTGAGACACCTCCTCTAGTCCATGTCACCAACAAAAAAGATGGTTGAATGGAGGAGAGAACACCCCTAAGACTCACCAAATGCTGTTGTGAGTCTCCATTGCTACAGCCTTCAGAACCTGGAGCAGTGAGGGGGAGGCCTGGTGCTGACACCAGGGGACAGGAAACTAACAAGGAAATGCAGGAGAAGATCTATACCTTGGTGGCCTAGCTGTGGGGCTGTGATAGTATCTTTGCATAACCACTGGTTTATCTCTGCTTTATCTCTTGGTCAGGTGTCAGTGATTAAGCTAAGAATCCTATTTATAGTTTAAAATCCTTCAGCTCCCATAGCCTAAAGGGAAGAAAAAGAAGAAAAGAGGCATTTAAGCCACTGAACTCCGACTCACGGATTAAAATAATATTGAAAAAACTGACAATCTCCACAACTGTTAACTCTTTAATTAACTTACTTAGACACAAGTCAATCCAGGCAAGAGTGATCAGTAATTAGAATGGTACTGAGAGAGGGACGTTATAACATATTATATAAAATGGTTAAACCAACGAGAAGAAATATTGGAGAAAGGAACAAGGACAAGAGTCCAGATAAAAGCCCCCTAAAGGTTGAAGCACAAAATAATGAGGTCAACATCCCAACACTAGTTAAGGAAATAATCACAAGGGTGAGTAAAGAGTTTGAAAGAATTGTCATCAGAAATGAAGAAACAATGAATGAGACCTTGGAAAAAAACACTAATTATCTTAAGGTTATTAGAGAGCTTAAAGCTGAAATAGATGAGCTAAGAACACAACTAGCTGAACAAACAGTATCAGAACAGGGTAACAAAATAGATTAATTCTAGAAAACAGTAGAGAGAACAGAAACAATGAGGGTGAAGACAGAAATAGCAAGATCAAGGACAAATTAGAGACAACTAAAAAAGAAGCAAGAGATTCCAAAAAGCGATTGATACTGAAAACAACAACAGAGACCTATGGGATGACTTCAAAAGGAAAAAATATATGCATTATTGGCTTATCAGAGGAAGAAAGAGAGGGAGGCAAAGAAAGCATTCTTCAGGACATAATAGCAGAGAACTTCTCTAGTCTAGAAAACATCAACGACATAAAGATCCAAGAAGCCCAGAGGATTCCAAACAGAAACACAGACTTAAAGACACCAAGACACATCATATTTAGAATGGAAAGGAATAAGGATAAAGAAAGGATCCTGAAGGCTGCAAGAGAAAAACAAAGAGTCACCTAGAGAGGAAAACCCATAAGATTAGGAGCAGACGTCTCTACACAAACACTACAGGCCAAAGAGAATGGCAAGGTATCTACTCAGTGCTCAATAAGAAAGGCTTTCAACCAAGAATACTGTATCCTGCTAGACAGTTGTTCAGATTAGATGGAGGCATAAAAACTTTCTCAGACAAGCAACAGTTGAAAGAATTAACTATCACCAAGCCTTCCCTGAAAGAAATTCTGAAAGGTCTCCTATAAACAGTCAGACCACCATAAATAGGCCATATACAGAACACTCTAAAAATCCACAAGAATGGCATTAAAATATCTTCAGTTTTTGATATCAATAAATGTCAGTGGCCTGAATTCACCTATTAAAAGGCACAAGTAGGATGATGGATCAGAAAACACAACCCAACAATATGCTGTTAGGAAACCCACCTAACTCAATAAGACAAACACAGACTTAAAGTGAAAGGGTAGAAAACTATCATCCAAGCCAATGGCCCACAAAAAAGGGCAGGAACAGCTATTCTCATATCTGACACGATAGACTTAAAAATAAAAACAATTTAAAAAGATAGGTATGGACACTACCTAATGCTCAGAGGATCAAGAGGACTTAATTATTAACATTTATGATCCTAATGAGAAGCCATCTAAATACATCAAACATCTACTGAAACAGCTACAGCAATATACTAACAGCAACACAGTCATAGTAGGGACTTCTAACACCCCACTCTCTCAACTTGACAGATCATCCAGACAGAAAATCAATAAAGACATGAGGGAGCTAAATGAGAAGATAGATAAACTAGAGCTACTGGGCATTTTCAGAAACATTCATGCCAAGAAACTGGAATACACATTTTACTCAAGTCCACATGGGTCATTCTCAAGGATAGACCATATGTTAGGCCACAAAGACAGCAGCAGCAAATTCAAGAGCATTGAAATCATCCCAAGCATCTTCTCAGACCACAGTGGAATGAAACTAATACTTAATAATTAACAAATTGATTACCAAAAGATTAGTAATAGTCCCAAAATGTAGAAGCTCAACAATACACTCCTTAACAACTACTAGGTCAAAGAGGAAATAAAGGAAGAAATCAAAATGTTTTGAGAGTTCAATGAAAATGAAAACACTAGCTATCAAAATATTTGGGACACAACTAAGGCAGTACTGAGAGGGAAGTTCATAGCCATACAAGCACTCATTAGGAAATAAAAAAAAAAAAAAACCACAAATAAACAGCCTGATTGAACATCTTAAAGACCTAAAAGAAGAAGAACAAATGAACCCTAACAACCAGAAGGACAGAAATCACTAAAGTTAGGGCAGAAATCAATAACATTGAAAATAAGTAAACCATACAAAAGATCAACAAAAGTAAATATTGGTTCTTTGAAAGAGTGAACAAAATCAACAAACCTTTAGTCAGACTCACAAAACAAAAAAGGGAGAAGACCCAAATAAATCAGAATGTAAAGAAAAGAGGAGATATTACAACAGACACCACAGAAATTCAACATATCATTCAAGACTTCTATGAACAACTAACTATATGCAACCAAAATAGAGAATGTGGAAGAAATGGATGATTTCCTAGATACATATGAACTTCCAAAAGTAAGTAAAGAGGAAGTAGATAACATGAACAGGCCCATCACAGCTATTGAAATTGAAACAGTCATCAAAACCTTTCCCAAGAATAAAAGTCCTGGAACAGATGGTTTTACAAATGAATTCTACAAAACCTAATACCTCTACTTTTTAAAAAAAAGCTTCCAGAAGATTGAAGACACTGGAATACTCCCTTCCAGCTTCTATGAAGCCAACATCACTCTGATACCAAAAGCAGACAGGGACACAACCAAAAAAGAAAACTTCAGACCAATATCTCTGATGAACACAGATGCTAAAATATTGAACAAAATTCTAGCCAACTGGATACATTTTATTAAAAAGATTTTTCATCATGACCAAGTGGGGTTTATCCCAGGGATGCAAGGTTAGTTTAATATATGTAAGTCAATCAGCGTGATCCACCACATCAATAAAAGCAAGACCAAAAACCACATGGTCATATCAATAGATGCAGAGAAAGCCTTTGACAAAATACAACATACCTTTATGGTCAAAACACTACAAAAAATGGGAATAGATAGAAAATTCCTGAAGATAGTCTATATATAGCAAACCTACAGCTAACATCATAATGGTGAAAAACTGGAAGCATTTCCCCTCAGATCAGGTACTAGACAGGGCTGCCCACTATCACCATTACTATTCAACATAGTGTTGGAAGTTCTTGCCATAGCAATCAGGCAGGAGCAAGGAATTAAAGCCATACAGATTGGAAGAGAAGAAGTCAAACTCTCCCTATTTGCAGATGACATGATAGTATCCACAGAAAAACCTAAGGAATACAGCAAGAAGCTTTTGGAAATCATCAGGAAATACAGTAAGTTGTCAGACTACACAATTAACATTCAAAACTAGCGGCATTCCTCTATGCAAACACTAAGTTAGAAGAAGTTGAAATCCAGAAATGAATTCCTTTTACTATAGCAACAAAAACAATAAAATATCTAGGAGTAAACCTAACCAAAGAAGTGAAAGACTTATATACTGAAAATTATGAGTCAGTACTCAAGGAAATTGAAAAAGACACAAAGAAGTGGAAATACATTCCATGTTCATGGGTTGGAAGAATTACCATCCTCAAAATGAATATACTACCTAGAGCCATATACAAATTTAATGCTATCCCCATCAAGATCTTAAGCACATTTTAGGAGAATAGAACAAATGCTACAAATGTTTATCTGGAACCAGAAAAGACCTAGAATTGCCAAAACAATCTTGAGAAGAAAGAACAGAGGTATCACACTCCCAGATCTCAAATTGTATTAAAGGGCCATTGTCATCAAAACTGCTTGGTACTAGAACATGAATAGACACACTGACCAGTGGAATAGAATTGAGAGCCTATAAGTAAGCCCCACACCTATGGACACATAATCTTTGACAAAGACCAAGACAATTAAATGGGGAAAACAAAGTCTCTTCAACAAATGTTGTTGGGAAAAAAATGGGTTCAATCATACAGAATAATGAAACTAAACCACTATATTCCACCAAATACAAAAGTAAATTCCAAGTGGATCAAGTACTTGAATGTTAGACCAGAAACTATCAAATACTTAGAGGAAAATTTTGGCAGAACTCTTTTCTGCATAAATTTTAAAAACATCTTCAATGAAATGAATCCAATTACAAAGAAGACTAAGACAAGCATAAACCTATGGAACTACATCAAGTTAAAAAGCTTCTGCACAGCAAAAGAAACCGCTACCCAAATCAAGAGACCCCTCACAGAATGGGAGAAGATCTTTACATGCCATACATAAGATCAGAGGCTAATAACCAAAATATATAAAGAACTTACCAAACTCAACTACAAGAAAACAAATGACCCCATGCAAAAATGGGGAGAGGACATGGACACAACATTCACCACAGAAGAGATCCAAAAGGCTGAGAAACACATGAAAAAATGCTCCAAGCCTTCGCTTGTCAAAGAAATGCAAATAAAGACAACAATGAGATACTACTTCACTCCTGTGAGAATGTCATACATCAGAAAAGGTAGCAGCAGCAAATGCTGGGGAGGTTGTGGGGTCAAAGGAACCCTCCTACACTGCTGGTGGGAATGTAAATTGGTCCAACCTCTGTGGAGAACAGTCTGGAGAACTCTCAGAAGGCTAGAAATGAACCTACCCTATGATCCTGAAATTCCTCTCCTGGGAATATATAGATGCTATATCCTAAGGAACCCAACACACCCATCCCAAAACATCTGTGTACACATATGTTTGTGGCACCACACTTTGTAATAGCCAAAACCTGGAAGCAACCCAGGTGTCCAACAACAGATGAGTGGCTGAGCAAGATGTGGTATATATACACAATGGAATACTACTCAGCTATTAAAAATGGTGACTTCACAATTTTTAGCCAACCTTGGATGGACCTTGAAAAATTTGTGTTAAGTGAAATAAGTCAGAAACAGAAGGATGAATATGGGATGATCTCACTCACAGGCAGAAGCTGAAAAACAAGATCAGAAGAGAAAACACAAGTAGAACCTGAACTGGAATTGGCGTATTGCACCAAAGTAAAAGACTCGGGGGGAGGGGAATATAGATCCAAAAATTATGACAGAGGACCTCTTGGGGGTTGTATTGTTATATGGAAAACTGGTAAATATTATGCAACTATTGTATTTACTGTCGAATATAAAACATTAATTTCGCAATAAAAAATCTTAAAAAAAAGAAGACTCTGAAAAAAATAATCAGTTACTATACTTGAAAAATTCACTGTGTCTTAGAAGAGTTCACTTGTCAGTGGATTCTTTTAGGTCTAATCTATTCTATTTCTTTAGTACAAGATGGTCTTTCTGCCAGGAATATTTTTAAGCAGCTGTAATTCCTTTCACAAAAGCATTTAGCAAAGCTACATAGTGCAGAGAGTGCAAGACAAATCAGCAATTTTACTTTCGTCTCTTGAACTCAGACTTCTAACCACAAACCTCCACAAAGGATTCAAGGTAATAGAAAAGAAATATCCTCCTGAGTTTGTAGTTGTTGATAATACTTATTAGACACATTTTCTGTAATCAGGCAATAATAAGCTTTAACTTATTACCATGCATGGATGCATGAAAGGCATGGAAGGCAAAATTCTAAGAATTACAATGCTTCAGTTTGGTTTTGATGTACTTGCTCTCTTACTAAGTAATTACAGCATTTAAAACTATGCTTCCTCATGAACATACACAAAAATTAAAATGACAAAGGTTAATGATAAAGAGAATTTCTAGAGCAGCAACAGAAATGAGTCATCTATAAGGTTAAACCACATAATCATAGAGTTGATTTCTTAACAGAAACTCTATAAAGACCAGAAAGGACCAGCGTGAATAGATTCAAAGTCTTAATAAAACAGACCTCCATTCATTATCCAACTAGGTTATCATTCCAATCTGAATGAGTGATAAAGAGCTTTACTGACAAACAGTTAAAGAAATTCACTACCACTAAACTGACCCTGTAAGAAATATAAAGAGACTTACCTAAAAGGAAAATAATAAATTATTTTACTCAAATAGAGTACACAAAAAAATCAAAGCAAAGTCAAGTGAAAACAATTATTTGGACTTGGGCTACAGAGCTGAAGGGTTTGGGGCTGGCAGAGGGAGGAGCAGGCTGCAAGAGGGGATCCAGTGGACTTTGATGGAGGCATTGGCTCTTAGGTGGCTGAGGTGTGGCCACACATTTTGAGAAGTGTGGAATTCTACTTCAAAGACATTTATAATCCTGTAAACCAAGGTTTCTTCAAAAATGAAATTACTGTCAAAAACATGTTTTATATTTTTCAGCTTTTCATGAGAACATAGCCATTTCTTACATCAACTAGCTAAGAAAAATAAAAATTAATAGTTTCTAGAAAGCAGTCTGGAGAACTCTCACAAGGCTAGAAATTCCTCTCCTAGGGATATATCCTAAGGACCAAAATCCACCCATTCAAAAATATATGTTCATAGCAGCACAATTCATAATAGCCAAAACCTGAAAGCTACCCAGGAGCCCAACAAGAGATGAGTGGCTGAAAAAGCTGTGGTATATACACAATGGAATATTTTGCAGCTATTAAGAATAATGAATCCACCTTCTCTGACCCATCTTGGATGGAGGTGGAAAGAATTATGTTAAGTGAAGTAAGTCAGAAAGAGAAAGATGAGTATGGGATAACCCCTCATAAACAGAAGTTGAGAAGGAAGAGCAGAAAGGGAAACATAAAGCAGAATTTGACTGAGTTTGGAGTAAAAAACCCAAAGTAAAAAACTCTGGGTGGAGGGTGAGAGTAGATTTTCAGCTGAACTATAGGGAGGTTAAGGTATGGACACAGGCCTTTGGTGGTAGGAATGATGTTAATATACAAAAAAAAATTAGAATCCTCATTAGAAGATATTATTTATGTATCATGTCTACACACAAATCTTTTATACAGAAAGGATAAAATGAGCATACACATTATTTCCCATTCTCCAACTTCTGTGGAAATCCTCTTGAGCACACACAGAGCATTCATCATGTGTATTTTTTGCATGTAAAGTTTCAGTTCTCATCTTTAGTCCAGAGATAGATAGCATAATGGTTATGCAAACAGACTGTCATGTCTGAGATGTCAAAGTCTCAGGTTCAATCCCCCACACCACCATAAGCCAGAGTTGATCAGTGCTCTGTTAAAAAAAAAAAAAAAGGCAGAACCATATGGCTTTCATCAGATTTCTCATCACAAACTCTGGAAGCAAGGAGGGACTGGAATGCTATACTCAAAGAATAACTTTATCTCAAGTCTGCTTCTCCTCTTTACTCCAACTTTAGATTTCCAATTTCCCATCAACATTTCTCTGCATGCTCTCTGACACACTGAGAGTAAAATTTCCAAAGTAAACTTAATACTCACCAAACATAAGCCATTGCTTTAAGGGAAGGAGTGTGTCCCCAGTTTGACCAGCACGACCTCAGTCTCTCTCTCTCTCTCTCTCTCTCTCTCTCTCTCTCTCTCTCTCTCTCTCATTTTCTTGATGCAATTGACCACCAAGCCATTTGTCTCTAATTCTTAGCTATATCTTAAATTGATTTGTTTTCTCTATTTCCATTACAGTTTCAGGACCTTTTTCGTATCTTTCTTCATCTTTATTGTTTGTTTGTTTCATAGCTGGGTCCTCGCACACACATGATTTCAATGCTTCCAAGTTAAATTTTTAATTCAGAAAGAGAGTGACTTAACAACCCTAGAGCTTCCATTTTTACCATCATGGCACTCTCATGTGGTACCAGAGCTGAACGTGAGCCACATGGATGGCAAGGTACATGCCCTAACCTGGGAGAAGTCTCTACAACCCCAGGAAGCTATGACTGAATTGTGAACAGCACTCTCCCCTCCAAGTCTAGCCTCTATGCTGCTTCCAAACTACTCTAAAAAGTTTTTAATTCCCCAGTTTAAAATTCTCCATGGTGGGAGTTGGGCGGTAGTGCAATGAGTTGAGCGCAGGTGGTGCAAAGCACATGGACTGACCTAAGGATCCCGGTTAGAGCCTCCGGCTCCCTACCCGCACAGGTGGTGAAGCAGGTCTGCAGGTATCTTTCTCTCCTCCTCCTTGTCTTCCCCTCCTCTCTCCATTTCTCTCTGTCCTTTCCAACAATGACTATGACAATAAAACAAGGGCAACAAAAGGGAATAAATAAATATATATTTTTTTAATTCTCCATGGTTTACTACTTATTAGATTTTTAAAATCAATTTCCTTGGCATGACACAAAATTCTCTCACAATCTCATAGACCTAAAATTACACTGAACTTTTTAGTCATTCTTTTCCTCTGTTTCTCTAGGCTTAGATATCCTATTACTCACTTTGCCTGCCTAAAATCCTCATTCTTTCAGAACCATCTTAAAGTGGTCTCTGAGATTCCCCATACAAAGTGCTTACAACAAAATACTTAAAATGCATATAATCTTAGATTATACATATTCTGCCTATCTTCCTCATCCAGCTAAAAACTTCATGAGGATAAAACTGGTATCATCCTCACATAAATAATATCTGGATCTGAAATATATTAGACAATCAATAATAAAAAAAACAAAGAAAGAAACAGAGAAAGAAAGAAAGAAAGAAAGAAAGAAAGAAAGAAAGAAAGGGAAAGAAAGAAAAAGTGATTGTTGGGAGGAGTGGATTCTGCAGGCAGCAAGCCCCAGCTAACCCTAGTGGCAATACAAAATAATAATAATAAATATCAATTTTAAAAGTTAGCATAAGATGAATGAATATTCACAGATAATTCAGAAAAAAATCTTAATGTCAAAGAAGTTATCACTAATAGATATGTGAGTGCAAATAAGACACCTTTTCTGATTATAGAATTCAGAGAGCTTGAGATACACACACACACACAAAAAATGAGTTGACTTGTAATCAGTGAAATACCATAGAGCTCACAAGGCAAGAGCAGCTGGAAAGATCAGTGCTGTCACGGGAAGCAGGTAGAGTAAGTGTAGGGAAAGGACCCTCAAAACAAAAGAGAAGTATTATACAAGGAAGTCTACTGGTGATCTTCAACTATAAGATTCCAATTATTTAAAGAAAACTTACGTGCTTGTCAAGGACACATTAACGAAATAGGGAAGGATGAGAATAAGAAAGGAAGAACATTTCAAAGTTCTCATATCAAAAGAAAGGAACAGTAAGCATGTAAGCAAACTCATTGGCATTATTTATTGATTGATAGATTTTTTTCTGGGCACTTAACCAGGTACACACCACCTGAACCCTTTTGCTTTTTAACTGAACAGGACAGAGAAACTGGAAAGAGAGAGGGAAGATAAGGAAAGAGAAAGACACCTGCAGACATACTTCACCACTCATGAAGAGTTCCCCCCTGCAGGTGGGAGACATTATTTACTTTAATACAATAATCTATTAAATTTAGATACTCTGAACATGATGATGACTTAGGAAATTTTATTCATGGAGTCAGACTTCTAAATTGTAGAAGAAAGGAGTTAAATTTTTTTCATTATACCAACAAAACTAGAGGAAATGGGGAATACAACAATAAAATTAAATATAAAAAGTATAAGGAATAAAATCAAGTACAGGCATGTACTCAAGTTTAACTCAACTCCAGAATTTGCTCTGAGTTCTGAGGAAAAGATATAAAAATGAAACTTGTTGTTTTTTTTTTCTGAGATGGTGGAATTTAAGAATCACTGCTTTGATGCCCCAGTGATAAAAGCAAGGCTTACTAGCTTTTTCCAAAATGGAGACCTCAATTCTCATCTGTTATATTCTTGCCTTTAGGGTCCTGATAATTAAACAATTTGTTCTTCTTTATATTTTAATGCTTTCTGAGACACCAAGTTGCAGATGCTACCATGACATCAGCCTGACTTCCCTGTACAGACAACCTCACCAATGTACCCTGGAACCCCAAACTCTCTAGAGCCCTGCCCCACTAGGGAAAGATAGAAACAGGCTGGGTTCCCCAGAGACACACCCTACTAGGGAAAGAGAGAGGCAGACTGGGAGTATGGACCAACCAGTCAACGCCCATGTTCAGCGGGGAAGCAATTACAGAAGCCAGACCTTCCACCTTCTGCAACCCACAACGACCCTGGGTCCATGCTCCCAGAGGGATGGAGAATGGGAAAGCTATCAGGGGAGGGGGTGGGATATGGAGATTGGGTGGTGGGAATTGTGTGGAGTTGTACCCCTCCTGGAGTTGTACAAAACCCTGTGGTTTTGTTGATTAATCCTTTCTTAAATTAAAAAAAAAAAAAAAAAAGGATCTAAAAAAAAAAAAGAAAGAAAAAAGAAACAGGCTGGGAGTATGGATCCACTTGCCAACACCCATGGTCAGTAGAGAAGCAATTACAGAAGCCAGACGTTCTACCTTCTGCACCCCATAATGATCCTGGGTCCATGCTCCCAAAGAGATAAAGAATAGGAAAGCTTCCAATGGAGGTGGTAGGATGTGGAATTATGGTAGTGGGAATTGCGTGGAATTGTACCCCTCTTATACTATGGTCTTGTCGATAATTTTTATTTTATAAATAAATTTTAAAATATTTTAAAATGAGCCTGGGTTTTATCCTACCAGCTCCTTCTCACAATACATTGTGAAATATGCCCATATACCAAACACCACATGACATAAGTAATTGCTTGCAAATTCAGCTTAGTATAATCAGGATTCATTGGGTCACTTGCTGATTCCCGTAACTCATAAGGTCTAAAGAGAGTGCCTCTTAAATTCAGTTACAAGATCCCATTTTTCCTTAGGCCCCTTTGCAATGAGAACACTCCTATAGTTTCAGAATCATTAAAAGACAACTACATTGTTAAATTTTACACCCAAAGCAATAGGAAATTGGGAACTGTGGTGATTTCTAGCATCTTAAGTCACTAACCAAATACAAAAACTGATAAAAAATTTCTCTCTTTTGAGACAGATGTTACATTGCTACTACTTCAATATTATGTAGGAAGAATGTGGATATCAAAGTCAGACACTTGAGTTCTAATGTTCATTCTGTCACCAGTTACTTTGTAACATATAACATAGCCTTGCCTGATCTGAGATTATTCAAACATTAACCAAGAATAAAAACATCTACTCTTTAAGGAAAAAAGACCTACTGAATTAGCAGGGTTAAAATGTCTGCCAACAACAACAACAACAAAAAGCTTACATGTGTTTATACAGAGTTAAGTTTGACTCTGCTTTTAGAGCTTTTGAAGAAGAGCTTCAAGATAAAGGAATGCTGGTGATGATTACCAGCATATTAACACTTACCTTTCAGTCTTATATGGCATTGTTTTCCATGTAATGAGAGTGAACAGAAACCTTATTCAATTAAAATCCAAATAAACAGTATTATAGAAATATGTATTCTTTAGCTTATCGTAGAACCTGTAAAGCTTCCTTCTACAGTGGGTCTGTTCTTACAGGAAAATAACACCACTGTTATATTCATATCTTCTGATAATATTAACACCACTAAAAATGCCCAAGTTAGTTTGACAAATGTTGGTATGCTTTTCTAGCTGTACGTACAAATCTTCCTTTTTTTTTTTTTAAAGATTTTATTTACTCATTCATGAAGCTAGAAGGAGAGAGAGAGAGAAAGATCCAGACATCACTCTGGTACATGTGCTGCCGGGGATTGAAATCAGGACCTCATGATTGAGAATCCAATGCTTCATCCACTGCGCCACCTCCTGGACCACCAAACAAATCTTTCAATTACCCAAACCAATATTCTTATAAGAAAGCTCCACATTTTTAACACAGCCACAAAGCCTGAATGCTCTGGTCTCTGCTTTATTTCTAACACCATCTAACACCATCCCAGACCATTCTTTGAGTCCAGATATATTGCCTTCCCACTTTCCTGACCTTACTTCATTGACTTCAACCAGATCATTGCTTTTACTCTTTTCATGATATGACATGTTCTTCCCCATCCTGACACCATTGTTCCCATTTACTCCTAGCTGTCCTTCAACTCTAAGCTCAACTTCACTTCCACAGGAAAGACTTTGATGGACCCCCACATCATGATCCCATCTCTATGCCCACACAGTCTTACTTTCTGATTACACTGCATCATAAAATTGAGTTCTGCCTATGATTGTTATTAATTCATTGGATTATCTGATTGATATCTCCCTCCCAAAGTTCAGTTAGCTTCTTGACAGCAGGAAATGACCTGGTCCTGCTCCTCATTGTAGGTACAGCAGCAAGCACATTACTTTCCACATAGTAAGAGTTTGATGCTGTATGAATGAATGAGTGAATAGGTAAATTAATAAATGCCAACTCTGATTCATTCATTATTGGTGCTGTAACAGGACTTGACTGGGTTGTAGAAAAGGCATAGTTCAACACTGATCTTTCCATCAGACTTACTATAAGTAGACATTAATTCTTAACTTATCTTATTATAGTTAATAACAGTTGAGTTGGATTGAGCTACCCAAGACCAAGATTTGACAAGTCTGCTTTTTGTCTGGTTTTCAATTTTAATTGTTTATTTCTTTGTACTGATGCAAAATGTTTTCTAGATAAGATTATGCCACTAAAGTTTTGCTTCCCTTTTATGGTAAATATATGTACCCAATTTAGTACAATTTCACTTTGCTTTTCCCAACTTCAGAAGCATAACTCAGAGATAAATAAAATGAGTACTAAAATATACAAAATGAGAAGGAAAGATATACTAATTTAACTGTAAGTGGTATTATTCAAAATTGTTCAACTATAGTTTGATATATACCAATAAGAGAAATACTTTAGGACATTGGGATGTTTCTAAATGTCTACAGGTACTAGAGAGTATAATTCTCTCATCTTTACATATAGTTCCCTAAAATTTAGTGCTGAATAAAGTCTATAGCAGCCTGACATCAGACCACCCAAATAAGATTAAAATCTAAATTCTTCTTTTCAAGGCTTTCCATTTTACTTTTCCAAGAAGACTTTCCTAACATAAATGCCAGGTTGACACAAGATATTTTGCCTTTCATCTTTCCCTGGAAATGGTCAGTCACCCTTCTACTTTATCACCAAGAAATAACTCCAAGAAATTCATGTAAAAATGAAACATTTTTTCTCTATCTTAAAAAAGTATTCAAGACAGCAGTGTAAGCTCAATGCTATGAGAAGCAGCATAAGTAACCAATGCCCTTAGCCATGAGTTTGGGCTTTTTAGCTCTTGGTCCTACTTTTAAATAAAGTCCCAACTATTTTTTTCCAACTTTGATTGTTCCCAATGTTCACTTGAATTATAACTTAATAAGAAATGCCCATTAGGTTACTTACCTGTTAGAACTTCAACTTGGAAGAAGACAAGAAATAAATACCAAAGGTTTGACTTCATGTTTGCCAGAAACAGACAAAAATACACTCCTTCCCTGTTCAAGCTGACACCAAAGTCATGTTCTCAGTTTGTTTTCTATTTTCTGGAAAGGAAGTGGTTTTCTGAGGGGGTGGAAGTAGTGTCACACTTACCATCAACTCAAAGAGCTGTCTCTTAATTGATGTCAATGGCTACATGAGAGGCATTACTGCTTATAGGGATTAAGCATATCCATAGCTGCTGATGACTTTGAAAACAGAGAAAAACATCACTTTTCTTCTGGGTCCCATGAAGACAAAGGGCTCTGGGGAAGGATTGGAAGGAGTTGGGAGGAACAGAGATGGGACTGGGCTTTGAGGTCCCACATAGTAGTAGTGAGGAATGATCTAGCTTGGGAGTGAGAGTTTTCTTCAGGCACCATCATGGGGAGACAAGAAGAGAAACTGTACCCACGTGTCAACAACTATACTGGGTCCCTCATCCCCAATAAAGAAAAAATATTACAAAAAATAGAAGTGTCAATGGCAAGTTTTCATAACCACTCTTCTTCAATCCACTGATAACTATAGCAGGTAATAAGATCTAAAAGGCAGCATTGTGTATAACAATACATTTTGACACCCTTCATTCATTCTTTCTCTCTTTCTTTCTTTCTTTCTTTCTTTCTCCTTCCTTTCTTTCTTTCTTTTTTCCTGCTACTAAGGTTATTGCTGAGGCTGGGTGCCAGCATTAGAAATCACAGCTCCAGGCAGCCATTTTTTTCCTTTCTATTTTTATTTTAATTGTATATGACAGAGAGAAATTGAGATAGGAGGGGGAGATAGAGACACTTGCAGGCCTACTTCACTACTCTTGAAGCATCCCCAGTGCAGTTGGGGGTTGGGGACTAGAACCCAGGTCCTTGTGCACAGTAATATGTATACTTAACCAGGTGCATCACCACCCAGCTCCCTTAATTTTGACGTATTTCTATCTTGGCATTTTCTCCAGAGAGAGAGATTCCTTGAAAAAAGAACAAGAAACAAATGAAAATATTCCAGAAATTGAATTAAAGATACCTGAAAATAAAGCAACATAGGAAACTAAGAAATAAATTTCCAAATGATTGAGGTAGTTTTAATCTAACTTAAATCCTCTCTGCATCTTTAAGAAGTTTATACTTTTACAAAAGTACAGAAACCAAGAAGTCTGTACATTCAGCCTCAAATGACAACAAGAGTGCTGTAAAACCTATTGATGATTTCTCTGTCCTCACAGGGGGAAAACAAGATGACAAAAAAAAAAAAGAACCAAAATAGTAAAATAAATTATTAGACTTATAGGTGCATAGATGTTTTGTGTGAAATAATGTGTCTTTATTCAAAACTAAAGGTAATGTGAAATAAATTTAATATATAGTATAATTGATGTAGCTAGTATTAATATATTTACATTGTCTAACAAGCATTTGCATAAATTATTTGTGCATATATATTTATATTTTGTTTTTTATTTTGATATTTTATTTATTTATTATGGGATAGATACAGAGAGAAATTGAAAGGGAAGGGAGAGCTAGAAAGACCCCTGCATCCCTCCTTCATTACTTGTGAAGCTTTCCCACTGCAAGTGGGGAGCCAAGGGCTTGAACCCTGGTACTTGAGCACTGTAATGTGTAAGCTTAACCAGGTGCGCCACTGCCTGACCCCTGTATTTATATTATACACTTATTGATTTAATCCTCTCAGTCAACCTTTGGATGGGAACTACTAATTTTCTCATTTTACAGGTAAGAAAGACTGAAGCACAGAGTGATAAAGTGTCTGACACATGGCATATAGTTAAAAGGTGGTAATGTTAGGCTTTGGAGAGTTTGACCTAAGGGCTTCCCTTTTAATTATAATGAGAACCAATCATACTAAGGTAATCTGAGCCAGAGGTCTGAACCAACTTCTGAAATGTTGGGTCTAGGCTGTTTTTCTAGAGAGTGGCAAGCCACCTCTCAGTCAGCAGAAATGATACCCATGTGAGAATCTCTGAAGTCAACTGGACAGGGTAGCGAGGGTGTCAGGCCCAAAAATGTTCCCAAGTTAAGGTAGGATTGATCTTGCAGGGATTTCCCTAAACTGGGGATGGGGGACTTCTCCTGAACAATTCTTTTTTTAGGACTACTAGGTTTAAGACAAAGTTTAAATCTCAGATAAACTCTACACAAACAGACTTCATTTTACAATTTAAGTCAAGACAATCTGATTTTATTGAGGTGGTGTGGAATTAACATTACAGCAATACCACTAGAAAGGTCAGTAAGTAATATGGGCAGGTGAGAGATGGGTCTAAACCACATAAGTTTTAGGTTCTTTATCTAATTGGAGGAAGGGAGGCGCATCTTCTCTGGATTAAACACCTCCCCACCCCACCCTGGCAGTCCTCATTTTTAGACACAGGATAGAATCCAGAAAACAGAGTTCAGTGTAATTCAGCATTAAATATGTACCATATTTCAGAGGCATGGTATCAGGACTACCTGTCAATTTTAATTGAGGCAAGGCCTCTCGCACAGCCAGATCTTTACCTCTGCCTTCCATATGTCTGCTTTGTGATGCTAACCTAAATCACTTTCCTGTCCTCATCCGCATCATTGGTTATGCTGCTCCACATCTGGGCCTCCACCTTTTCACCAGCTGGAATCATTACAGTGTCGATGCACGTTACACCTTGATCTGTCCAGATCAGCATTACAACAACAGGGCATTTAACCCTGGATCTCCACAGTGATTGATTGGAAGTGTTAGGCTAGCCTGAGCAATAAATAAGGACTGTCACTGGGCCATTGGGAACTTGTGACCCTTGTCCCTTTTCTTTTCTTTGTGCCTTTTGCTAGCACCAAGAGGAAAAGTTTCCAGATCTGCTGGAGTCCTTTTCTTCTGACAGAAAGAGGGGCACCACAGATAAGTGACTTTCTCTAACCTGCGCATGGTCTAGCTTTAAACCTGAATATGGAGAGCTTTTTCTTTCATTTGGTTGGTACAAGTTCCCACTAATCCTAGAGTTCAGCTACAGTTAAGCAGAAGCAAATAGAATGGGAATCTAATAAGAAATGGTTATTGAATACATAAGTGTGTTTTCACATGGAGTATCTCTTTTTTTTTATGCCAACTTAGTGCCTTCATAGGATCCCCCCCCCCCTTATTTGATAGGGTAGAGAGAAATTGAGGAGGGGGAGGGAGGTAGGGAAAGCGAAAGAGAGATACCTGCAGCACTTGCTTCACCACTTGTGAGGCTTCCCCCCTGAAGGTGGGGACTAGGAACGTGAACCTGGGACCTTGAGCATAGTGGCACGTGCTCAAGCAGGCATGCTATATCCCAGCCCCTTCATTTGGTTCTCACAACTGCTCTTCGAGGTAGATCTTCTTCCGAAGTAGGGAAAGTAAATTATCACATTCAGATAAGGAAGCTCTAAATTCCACTCTCCTAATAACAATACATGATGGGTTTCATTTATTTGGCCCAAATTTTTTGATAATAAGAATTTTTTTTTTAGTCTCAGAGTTTGGTAGAAGAAAAGCTCTAGTTCCAAAATATTCTAATGCAAATGATATTTCCTTTTAAATATAATTAAGTATGACATATTGAACCAAAGTAAAAGACTTTGGGGTGGTGGGGAAGGCTCAGGTCTTGGAACAGGGTGGCAGAGGACCTAGTGGAGGTTGTATTGTTGTGTGGAAAACTGGAAAATGTTATGCATGTACAAACTATGTATTTTACTGTCGACTGTAAAACATTAATCCCTCAATAAAGAAATTTTAAAAATAGTTAAATGCAGTATTTTCTTTTTTTATCATTTTATTATGATAAAAGCAGTGGTTTACAGGACAGTTACTGACACAAGGGTACAGTTTTCCATCTTCCCATGATAGGAGTCTGCACACCACTCCCACCACCCAATTCTCTCTTCACCACTGTGCACAGGATACCCAGAGCTTCCCAGCCCCCACACCCAGTCCAGAGTCCTTAGCTTTACTGCAATGCAACAGACCAAATGCTTTCTGTTTCAAGGAGAGAAAAGCTGCAGAAGTTATTGTTAGATTCAGCCTTAGTTCAGCTGTATGTGTACATTTTTATTTGATATGAATCTGCTTACTCTTATACTACCACCACACATCTTTGTAAAGCTTTTGCTGGTACTTCGTCTTAAAGCAAAGCAGACTTTACTTCTATGTAAACAGCACCTAATGTCTAAGACCCAGATATGTGATCTTCCCTTGCCTCTGCTTCTCAACAATCTAGGTTAAGATAGCAAGTATCCGTGGTTTTAAATATTCAGATTTACTTTTCATGTGCCTGGAAAATAAACTGGGCAAAAAAATTTCCATTCACCACACAGGAAGTACTTTATGTTTGCTTTTCTTCTTCTTTTTCATTCCGTGACTTAAGAGAGTTTTGATTTGTGCATAGAGATGCCACTGGCTAGGGTGGGGGAATGGAAAGTCTGTTACATTAAAAGTAGAATGTTTATTTCTTGCCTTGCAGGCTAACTTTTCTGAAGTTTCACCTGTCAGTATCTTTCTTTTGCTTTGTTCGAAACTGACTGAGAGTAACATTTGCATGTGGAGAGAAGCCCACTCACCAGGGTGATGGAGTCCAAACAACAGACTTCAACAGCATGGCCCCAGAGTATCTATGTCTCCCCTAACCTTAGTTTCATCTTTCCCATTTGAAACGGGGGAAAAAGCTGTAATAGAAATGATCCTCCTGATCAAAATCCTTTCTTTCGTGACATTGCTTACACTGTGCTGATAGGTATGATACCCATCAGCCACTTAACTAACCAAGAGCCCTGCAGTCAGGCCAGTCCTTCTCACTCTTCACTAAAGATCTCTACTGTATTGCATCTCTGCTGTCTGCCCTGTCTTTTTTTAAAAAAAAAATTTAATTTAATTTACTAATAAAATAAAAAATAGAAAATATCAACAAAACTGTAGGATAAGAGGGGTAAAATTCCACACATTTAACATATAAAGCCAAACAAGTTGTTGACTAATCATGAACCTAAAGACTGGAGTAGTGCAGATGAAGAGTTGGGGGGGGGGGGGGGAATCTGTTCTGTAGATAGCTAGTAAGCATATTTTGGTGATATGTTAATTCTCTTTTCAGCCACCAGGTTCCAGATGCTAGCATGATGCCAACCAGACTTCCCTGGACAGACAACCCCACCAATATGTCCTGGAGATACACTTCCCCAGAACCCTACCCCACTAATGAAAGAGAGAAGCAGATTGGTAATATGGATCGACCTGTCAATGCCCATATTCATTGGGGAAGCAATTACAGAAGCCAGATCTTCCATCTTCTGCATCCCACAATGACCTTGGGTCCATACTCCCAGAGGGTTAAAGAATAGGGAAGCTATCAAGGGAGGGGATGTAATACAGAGTTCTGGTAATGGGAATCGTGTGGAGTTGTACCCTTCTTATACTATGGTTTGTCAGTGTTTCCTTTTTTTTATTTTATTTTTTTATATTTATTTTCCCTTTTGTTGCCCTTGTTGTTTTTTACTGTTGTTGTAGTTATTGTTGTTGTTATTGTTGCCGTCACTGTTAGGTAGGGCAGAGAGAAATGGAGAGAGGAGGGGAAAAAAAAAAGAGGGAGAGAGAAAGACAGACACCTGCAGACCAGCTTCACTGCCTGTGAAGCAACACCCCTGCAAGTGGGGAGCTGGGGACTGGAACCATGATCCTTGTGCTTCGCGTCATGTGCACTTAATCTGCTGCGCTACTGCCCGACTCCCTAGTGTTTCCATTTTTATAAATAAATTTTTTAAAAAAGCAAAAAAAAAAAATCCACACATTTCCTACTACCAGGGTTTCATATTCCATCCACTGAAAGCTTTCCTATTCTTAATCCCTCTGGGAGCATGGACCCAGGGTCATTATGGGGTGCAGAAGGTGGAAGGTCTGGATTTTGTAATTGCTTCCCCGCTGAATACGGACGTTGACAGATGAATGCCCTGTCTTTTTTATCCCCTTTTTTGACAAGGCCTCTCTTATCTTCTCTTTTGAGATCAGGCCTGTAGTATATCTCTCCTTTCTGTCCTCACTCTCAGCCCCTTTCAGTCTGCCTTCATGTTAAAGTCAGAGTAATCTCAGTAAAATGTGAATCTAATTCATCTGTGTTTGCCTTTATACTGGCATCCTGTGGCTTATAGATAAGGCCCAAACTTCTTACAAGTGCTTTCATGACAGGCTTCAAATCTGCTTTATCTCTCCTTCTTCCTCTTCTTCTCCCTCTCCTTCTCCTCCTCCTTCTTCTTCTCTTATTTTTTTCCCCTGCACCAAATGTTTCAGCCAAATTGAATTCTCAGAGTGAACTCTTCCAGGAGGCCCTTGCCCCCACTTTCCCTGTTCACCACTCCTGGTCTGATTTATTTTTTTTTTTTTATTTTTTTTTGATATTTTTATTTTATTTATTTATTCCCTTTTGTTGCCCTTGTTGTTTTATTGTTGTAGTTATTATTGTTGTTGTCGTTGTTGGATAGGACAGAGAGAAATGGAGAGAGGAGGGGAAGACAGAGAGAGGGAGAGAAAGATAGACACCTGCAGACCTGCTTCACCACCTGTGAAGCGACTCCCCTGCAGGTGGGGAACCGGGGTTCGAACTGGGATCCTTATGCCGGTCCTTGTGCTTTGCGCCACCTGCGCTTAACCCGCTGCACTACAGCCCGACTCCCCCCTGGTTTGATTTCTTCTGCAGATATCCTACTATTCTTCAAGCTTTTGTTTACACACCCAATAATTTATCAAGGAAGGAAGCCTTTCTTGGTCCATTCACTATCCAAATACTTTTGTATCTAATGTCTACTCAATTCCTTTCCAGCAACCTCCTTCAACTACTCTGTACACCCCATCTACAACTCCACACACTGTTGGAATAGTCTACTTGCTCTCTTGCAGACACTACAATTCAGTGAGCAGCATCTAAACACTGCCAAAAGCTACCTTCTTTGATCCATAGCTACAATACCTATTATAGTTCCTGAGGTATATTATGTTGGGTTGTCAGAAAAGTCATGGTGTATTTTTCTATTTTTTTCTATGGTTCTCCAGCTAAAGTGCATCATGACTTTTCCAACAAACTAATAGATACTCTATAACTATTTGTTGAATGAATGAGTGGTCAAAAATACTTAACTTTCATTTATTTATTTTATTTAATAAGACAGAGAAATCAAGAGCAAAGGGGGGAGATAGAGAAAGAGAGATACTTGCAGCACTGCTTCACCACTTATGAAGCTACACACACACACACCACACAGGTGGAGACTGGTGGTTTGAACTTGAGTCCTTGCAAATGCTCATGTGCACTCTCAACTGGGTGCACTACTGCCTGGTCCTGAGTACTTGGCTTTTAAGGGAGTTACTATATTAGGAACAGTCACTGATTACAACTTTGACCCTTGCCTCACAATATAAGGGCAGGAAAATTATCAAGATGTGTTTGTATTTCACACTGAAATTAATTCAATAAATATAATCAATGTGATTAATCTCTTATCTGATTATCTGTTACAATCATCCCCAATCTTCAAGCAAATGAGCATTTTTATTTTGATAGCCACATAATGTTTCCTATTTAAAACTTACTAGTTAATCTACAAAGCTCAAAAACTTAATTGCACATTTTGAAAAGGTCACAGTTTAAGATGGGTCTAAGAAGTAATAATACTTTTTAACAACAACAAAAAATGCTTCATAAATCACTTTGGCACCAAGGTCTTCATGCCAGCACTCAAAACATGGTATAGTCACTTCCACAGTCCTATCCTAGTTGCTTCTCTTCTGATTATAAACATGTTACAATCTCCCCAAATACTGAGGCATACACATTTTCTCAAGCCTCACAATTCCTGCCATGCATTTCTTTCTCAAAAAAAGAGAAGTCCTGGCCCTATCTCTACTCTTCCCTGAGTTTTAGGCATCCCTCCCCTACCGTAGATCGATCTCTGTCTCTATCCTTTTGTCGAAACTGCCTACTCTGGACTTATCCCTGAATGTTATGTTGTCAACTCCAACAAGTGATCTCTGTCCTTTCATCCTTAACCTCTTGAAAGCATCTAATGCTATATTTACTTTATATTGAAATTACATTTGCATTATTTTCAAACTGCATTACCCATTCCTGTTTGAGTATATTATAACTATGTGTGTCTGCTTATTTGGGGCTACTTTGCATGTCTCTGATCTGTTTTCTGATGAATAAAGTTTCTCATAAGGAAACCCTAACACTTCTAATCTCAACCCACACTTAATCAAAACCCCTTGTGACATCCATGCATAAATAATCCCTCTCAAAAAAGTGAAGACTACAAAAGCTAGATAAGGGCAAGAGACCAACATACTTCAATAATGGCTCTTTGGTCACTACCAGGCCACCCCATTACCTGGGGCCCTAGTCAGGGAGTCCTGGGATTCCCACGCAGACATGATGGGCCTAGACCTCTAACAGATCCCTCTCTCCACTGTCACTTGTCATCTCCATCAGGAACAACATAGTGTACCCCTTTGTGGGCCCCTATAGGACCTTGCCTTCAGTGTTAATCAGTAATGGTAGGGACAGCCCCATTCTCCAAAGGGAGGTTGGTCAACATACTTTAAAATTTGAGGAAGATGGGTCCTGAAATTTATGCAGCCTGGAATGTTCCTAGCCATGAATACAGAATGTGAGCTCAGACCTACAGGGATGCTCCTATGACTAATATGGACCCCAGATCAAATGAAAGGATTAACAGTTAACAATTTTTAAATACTTTTCTCATATTTGGGAGCTAGTCTCTTCCATGATTCAGCTTTCTAGTCCTATTTCCAACTATGACATTATCTCCCCAGACAATAACCTGGGTCTACCTACATGTTAACTCCCAGGCTTAGGCAAAAAAAAAAAAAAAAACTAGTAAAGTTATGGGCCCCTTGGAATATACCTAAAATAGACCTACTAGCTTTTTTCCAGAATGAAGACCCCAAATCTCATCTGCAATATTCTTGCCTTTAGGTTCCTGATTGTTTAACAATTTGTTCTGTTTTATATCTTAACGTTTTTTCAGCCACCAGGTTACAGATGTTACCATGACACCAACCTGACCTCCCAGGCAGATGACCCCACCAATGTTTCCTGGAACCTCACCTCCCCAGAGCCCTACCCCACTAGGGAAAGAGAGAAACAAGCCGGGAGTATGGTTCAACCTTTCAATGCCCATGTTCAGCAGGGAAGCAATTACAGAAGCCAGACCTTCCACCTTCTGCACCCCATAATGACCCTGGGTCCATACTCTCAGAGGGTTAAAGAATAGGAAAGCTTTTAAGGGAGGGGTGGGATAAGGAGCTCTGGCATGAGAATTTTGTGGCATTGTACTCCTCTTATCCTATGGTCTTGTAAATATTTCTATTTTATAAATAAATTTAAAATAATAATAATTCCTCTCGTTTATTCTCATATTAGGACTTCATTATTTTTGTAATTCTTCTCATCCTAAATGTTGACAGAATGTCACTTGTTCAGTGAAATATTAAATGAGATAAAATACCAGCACTATTTATTTTGTATGACTCTTAACCTGATTCTGAAAATGATTCTATGTTTTAATTCATAGTAGGACTTTTGAAATAAATAAATACATATTTTTTCCAAAAAAAAAAAAAAAAACACTAAAGCTCAAAGACTCACAAACCTACATGCACACAGGGCCAGGCAGAAAGACAAATGTATGAGATAAGAGCTGGCATAAGGCAATAGGGAATGAGAGACAATTAATCAGATTTCTCTATCCTTGTCTCTCTGTCTCTCTCTCTCCCCCGCTCCTCCATATATATAGTCACAAATAACTACAGTCTAGTTTTTGTGGGAAAATACCAATTTAAAATGCAGTGAGTTACACAGTAATACTGTGGGAGGAGTGGGTGAGTTAGCATAAAGGTTAAGCAAAACACTTTCGTGTCTGTGTCTGAGACTCTGAGGACCCAGGTTCAGTCCTCCTCTGCAGTACCATCAGCCAGAGCTAAGCAGTGCTCTGGTAAAAAATAATAATTAATTAATTATAAACACTATGTGATATCCAGTTTGAACTAGGACTATCATTTCTAACTTCTATTCTAAAGGACAAGGTTCACTTGACAATATGTATGCACATATTCAAATTAAGTAAAAAAAGAAAACCCTCTTTATAACTACCTCCTTCATGTGGCTTCTGTGTGGCCCTGAGAAAGACACTTAATTTCTCTGGAAAAAAAAAAAAAAAACCTCAATTATAATTTCATGAGGGTCAAAAGGTAGTAGATATGAAAACACTTAAAATTTTTACACAATACCAAATAATTTAGTTATTATAATTTTAAATGTTCATGACTACTTATTTTTACATTTTAAAAAATGTCACATATATGGACTCATCTTGGATTTTTATACACAGGATTAATATTAGCATCCCCTTTTTCAGAATCAATAACCCCCTCTTAATATAATATTTATTTAAATTAATATTTAATAACTGTTTCCTAGTAATTGATATGGAAGATAAATCCATAATAAATGGAATGGTAAACACATTCCATTTTTAAGCGGTTACTTTTTTTCCCCCATTCCTTTCTTCCTTTCTTCCTTTCTTCCTTTCTTCCTTTCTTCCTTCCTTTCTTTCTTTCTTTCTTCCTTTCTTTCTTTCTCTGGAAGTACTATTAGCCTTAATGTTTTAAGAGTAAGAATATTATCTTATCTGATTCCTTTTAGAACCTACACCAAGGGACTCTGGTAGGCTAGAGAAAAATTCTGAAATTTAGAAAATACAATAGAGTTTAAATCAAAGTGCATCAGGGTTTAGAGGGTGTGTTTTCTGTGAATGGATGACACCTACTGGTATAAGCTTAAAAAATGTCTTTTTTTTTTAAGTGGTAAAAAATAAACATTCATCTGTTAAGGAAAGGAGAAGAAAACCACATCCAGCAGAGTATAAAACTCTGTCAGAGGCACACATCAAGAAAATATTCATTTTACAGCATGTAAAATAAGAAGCCAATACGCGTATATTTGTATGTATGTGAATGTGTGTATGTCTATGAATTTTTGGTTTGTTTTTTATGTAAAATTTATAAAGAAAGACACAGAAAGTGCTACATAGGAAAAAATGAAAGAGTGGGTACCAGAGTATTCCTTTATTAACTTCCTAGTACTACAAGGGCTCTGCTTTTGTTTTTCGTCACTTCTGAAATTTTCTTCTATGACCATGTATCAGTGTCATAACAGGAAAAAATCATTTCATATGCAACAGTTTCTTCTCTCATAAAAGTTTTATGGAATGAATTTATGCATGGAGAAGCAAAAGAGATTAATTAGATTACAGATCTTTTTAATCTCAATTTATTAGAGGGTTAAAGTTTACAACACAGCTGTTGACACATAGGTACAATTCCCCATCACCCCCATGATAGATGCTTGCAAAACACTCTCACCCTCAACTTAGGTCCTTTTACCCATCATGCACCAAGATCCCCAAAGCCCCTCAGGCCCTCCCTCCCCTTCTTTCCCAGAGTCTTTTGCTTTAGTGCAATAAAGTGAAACCAATCCAAGTTTTATTTTGTGTTTTCCCTTCCTGTCCTTGTTTCTTAAGTTCTACCTATGAGTGAGATCACCCATATTCATCCTTCCCTTTTTGGCTTATCTCAGTGTTCTCTCTTCAAACTCCATTCAAAATAAGGGGAAGGGGATTACTTCATCATTTTTAACAGCTGAGATATTTTTTTAATGAAAGAGACCAGAAGGCCATTCAAATCTGACCTATCTTGTGTGATGTAATGAACTTAACACCTTATATATGCAAGCTTTGTGCTCTAATGTTAAGCTTTCTCCCAGAATAATGATTTATTTATTGGGCTGGGAAAACAGCATGATGGTTATGCAAAAGGTTTTCATGCCTGAAGCTCTGAGGTCCCAGGTTCAGTCCCCAGCACCACCATAAGCCAGAGCTGTGGAGTGTTCAGTGTTCTGATCTATCTATCTCATTAAGATAAATAAAATATATAATTTTTAAAAGACACATTTATTTATTCTAAGCAATTTAGTATGACTTTAGAGTTTGTCCCAGTAAGATACATAGTTTTTCTTTAAAATAATTGTCTGTTGTCCTCTGGTTTTTCCAAGCAATTATAATCATCATAAAAATTTCATTATGTTCTCTGCATCTGAACTCCCCACTCCCTAAATTATATTAGAAGTTTGATTCAGTAAACTATTAAGTGTCCAGAACCCCCATCTGAGCACCAAGGTTCCAGTTTGAATCCCCAATTCCACCATAAGCCAGAGCTGAGTAGTGCTCTGGAAAATATATATGCCTCGGTGTGTTTTCCCTTTCTCTCTCTGTCTCTCACTCTAAATATATAGAATTTTAAAATTTCATTCATTCAGTTCCCTAAGGAAGTATTGTGGTGATTCATTTGATTGGCAGACACAGATTATAGCTAATCCTCATAAAATTGTTTTGGGTCACTGATGGATCACACTAACGTTAATGATTTAAGATCCCTACTGTCTGGTGGCATCCTAACATCATACTGCCTTGAGGTAGGCACATTTCATGTTTACTGCACCTCTTGAGAACAAAATTTTCTCCTGTACTTGATTTAACTTCATATTGTTTTTTGTGTGTGTTTTTTTTTAACCAGAGCACTGCTCAGCTCTGGCTTACTGTGGTGCGGGGATTGAACCTGGGACTTTGGAGCCTCAGGCTTGAGAGTCTCTTTGCATAACCATTATGGTATCTACCTTCCATAACTTCATATTGTTTTGATCATCATGACTTCTAAATGTGCCAGATCCACAGATAATGTGCCAATAGCAAGGCCCATCAAGTGATTTATAAGAAAATGAAATAGAAAGTGGCACAGGACCACAAAAGTAGAAATTCAGGAGCAGTTACTGCTCATCCCTCAGGCACATCCCATCCCACCTTTGCTGCAGTCCTGGAAAACAAGAATAAAGGGATGGAACCTACTAACTGGCCTGCTTCAACAAAAACTCCAGGAGGACATATATCAGATACGGGGACATTTCTAATGATGTGGATTAAAAGCCAAACACATGGACATTGGCAGGTCGATTCATACTCCCAGTCTGTCCCTAATTAAAGCAAATTCAATTTCTTTAACAAGAGGAAAAAAACACAAAGGCATATTTCTTTTTTAATATTTATTCCCTTTTGTTGCTCTTGTTTTGTTTTATTGTTATAGTTATTATTGTTGTCGAATTATTGTTGGATAAAACAGAGAGAAATGGAGAGAGGAGGGGAAGGGAGAGAGAGGGAGAGAAAGATAGACACCTGCAGACCTGCTTCACCGCCTGTGAAGCGACTCCTCTGGAGTTGGGGAGCCAGGGTCTCAAACCAGGATCCTTACTCAGGTCCTTGTGCTTTGTGCCACCTGCACTTAACCCGCTGCGCTACTGCCTGACTTCCACAAAGGCATATTTCTCAGAGCATTGTGATAATCAAGACCAAAGCAAAGGTTTTTCATGTTGAAAGAAACGGCTGAACCCAAATGCTATGCTGAATGTACTATTATCTCTGGATAATTTTAGGGACTTGGGAGTTGTGATTCTTTGCTTAATGTGAAAGCAAGTGGGAAGCCCGTTGGTGCTGATGTAAAGATAGCCGAAAATAATTGGGAAAGTCTAGATAAGCTGAGTGTGGAGGGATATTATCTGGCAGAGTGCATCTCCAATATGAAAGAAATCTCCATGTACTGGAAGTAGATGCCTGCAAACACCCCTTAGGAGACAAAGTCAGAGTCAAGTTTCAAGGACAGATCTCAGGCTTGCTTGAAGGCAATGATGGTGGCTACAAAGTGAAAAGCCTTTGTGGTCTGGCACTAAGAGAACACCAAGGCCATCAAGTAGAGTAAGTACTCATTTCCAGAGTTTTACAGGTACAATAAATAGTCATGAATGAACCAACATCAGTGAGAGAGCTCACCTGGAGAGGGAAGTGTCCTGCTTTGTTATGTGTGCAACCCAGGTTCCAGGTCCCAGGACCAAGTTGGAGGTGTTATAGAAACAGGAAGATTTTTGCTATAGTGTCTCTCTCAGTCTGCCTCTTTCTATCTGAAAAAGTTGATTTAAAGTAAGATGTGGTAGTGCCAAAAAAGAAAGTAAAAAATGATGGGATCAAAATAGTAACATAAAAGAAAAACTCAAAAGAAAAGAAATCATCTTACATTGATAAGCGCACCAAATAAATAAGTAAAAAGTCAATAGCTTTTTATATGTTAGGGAAACATGAATTACAGAAAGGTAAGGAGAAAAATAATAAAATATGTAATAGGTAACCAAAAGCCTATGAAACGAGTTGAGAAACACAAGAGATTTGAATAAATGAAAAAGCACATAAGACCACTGATTGGAAACACTAGGTGTTCTAAAAATATTAATTATCTCAAGATTAAATTATAACTGTAATATTTTCCAAGCAAAATTTCAACTTGATTTTTCATATTGGAAGTTGAACCAAATGATATTACAATTCTTTTTGAACGGCAAAGTTGAGAATAATAAAGACAATTAATTGGCTATTACAAAACTGATTAGTCCTAAAATGGACATAGTAATGAAGCTTAATATAATCCAGAAGTAAACTCATATAATACAGACTTTAGTAAAATTGTAAATAATCACATATCAGTTAGTGGAAAATACATCTATTTTGGGGAGTCAGGCAGTAGCGCAGCAGGTTAAGCACACGTGGCACAAAGCGTAAAGGATCTGGGTTCGAGCCCCAGGTTCCCCACCTGCAGGGGAGTCGCTTCACAGGTGGTGAAGCAGGTCTGCAGGTGTCTATGTTTCTCTCCCCCTCTCTGTCTTCCCCTTCTTTCTCCATTTCTCTCTGTCCTACCTAACGATGACATCAATAACAACAATAATAACTACAACAACAATAAAAAACAAGGGCAACAAAAGGAAAAATAAATACATAGAAAAAAGACATCTATTTTTCAGTAAATGAGAAATTTACATCATGACATACAACATTTTTGAATTTGTACTAACAAGTTGACAAGAGATATTTAACTTATATTTAAATGATAGTGAATGATATCTAAAAGGTAATAAATACTATTTAGCACTCTAATAATAAGTCATGAAAATTTTTCTATCCACTGCTGGTGGGAGGGAACATATTTACAACCTTCTGAAGGTCAGTTGACAACTAATGTCAAAAGTCTTAAAGCATATCCTGTTTTCTCTTGATCAAATAACACTTTCCCAAAAGGCCTGCTCTACCATATTATTAGTCATGTCTGGACATGTCAAGAACCTCACTGAACCTCCAAAGGACCCACACCCACTAACAGACAGGCATCTACATTATAAATTATGTTCTATATAAATTCTAAGCATGCAGGTGTTATTCTATCTTTATAGTCATATGGAAACGCCCAAGTGATAGAATGAAACTTATTCTTTTAAATGTTTAGTTTTCAGTAGATACTATCTAAATAAGATTATGCCAGAATGCACAGATAACCTTGTATTTAAATAGTCTTAGAAACACATTCAGTGATTAAGTGAAAAGAGAAAATCTAGTAGAATTTATTCTGACTATGCTTTCCAAACTTAGTAATAGAGACCTTGAGATATAGTTAAATGAAACTTAAAGATACACAGAAAAGAGAAACTTACAGAATGGTACAGGACAGTGTTACTATAATAGAAAAGGAATGTGTAAAGAACTAATAATAATAAATAACTGGCATCTAATTGCCATGATTTTTTATCTTTATTTTATTTATTGGTTAGAGATAGCCAGAAATTGAGCAGGAAGGAGGAGATAGAGAGGGAGAGAGACAGAGAGACACCTGCAGCCCTGCTTCACCACTCATGAAGCTTTCCCCCTGCAGGTGGGGATCAGGGGCTCAAACCTGAGTCCTTGAACACTGTAACATGTGCACTTAACCAGGTGCACCACCACCTGGCCCCTAATTGCCATGATTTTTAAATCTTAGAAGACAAAGTCTCAATGATCATCAGGGAAAATGTGTATTTGTTGACATTATAAATTTTTTAATTCTCATTTTTGTAAAAGGGCGATGTTTAAATTTGCTATAGTTTTCCTTGTCCCAGTCATTTTGTTGTTATGTTTTAAAATATGTACAAATTAATGTATCATCCTTTGGTAGGTTGTCCAAGTCTATATATTCCATGATCCCATCAAAAAAGTGATTTTCTTTACAAGTGGTAGGTGACTTCTGTTCCCAAGAAAATGTACCAACCAAAAGACTAAAAGAATATTATTATTCAGATAATTAATTGTCTCTTCCTCCTTCTACTTTTTGTCACCATGCATGTCAGTGGGGCTCTGTGCCTGCACTAGGACTCCACTGTTACTGGCAGCCATTTTTCCATTCTTTAGTAGTGTGTGTGTGTGTGTGTGTGTGTGTGTGTGTGTGTGTGTGTGTGTGTGAGAGAGAGAGAGAGAGAGAGAGGAGGCCTGCAATACTGCCCCATTGCTTGTGAAGCTTCCCTCCTGCAGGTGGGGTTTGGAGGCTTGAGCTTGTTACCCTGTGCATAGCAATATAAGTGCTCAACTGGCTCTATCCTAATGTATTTTTAACAATAAGAATTCATCTATTCCTGTAATGCAACACTACAGCACGGGCAACCTGATGACATGAAACAAGGTGTGAAGACAACCCAACATGCAACGATAATGGTTTTAAGGTCACAGAGACTTGGTATTAGTCAGTAATTTCCATTGTGACAAAAACCCAAATAGGATTAAGAAAATAGAAAAACTTATGACTCACTAAACCAACTCCAAGAGAACTTCAGATACAACTAGATTCAAGAACATCTTGTTTTTATTTGTGATTCTGTGTATATGCTTCAGAATAAGGTAAGATATTCTAATTCTCATTCTCCCAGCTTGACAAGCATGACAGTTTTTAAAGAGCAAATAGCACTAGCAGAAGTCTTAGGTTTGATACAGTAGACTAACACAGACACAAGCCTATTTTTATAATAACTTCTTTAGGGTGATGAAGAACAGTGGACTGTGGTGAAAGAAATTGAGACTATGGTGATGGGAGTGGTTTGGCAACACATATATATTTTTAATTATTTATTTATTTTTTTATTTAAGAAACGATTAATTAACAAAACCATAGGGTAGGAGGGGTACAACTCCACACAATTCCCACCACCCAATCTCCATATCCCACACCCTCCCCTGATAGCTTTCCCATTCTCTAGCCCTCTGGGAGCATGGACCCAGGGTCATTGTGGGTTGGAGAAGGTAGAAGGTCTGGCTTCTGTAATTGCTTCCCCGCTGAACATGGGTATTGACTGGTTGGTCCATACTCCCAGTCTGCCTCTCTCTTTCCCTAGTAGGGTGTGTCTCTGGGGAAGCTGAGCTCCAGGACACATTAGTGGGGTCTTCAATCCAGGGAAGCCTGGTCAGCATCCTGATTACATCTGGAACCTGGTGACTGAAAAGAGAGTAAACATACGAAGCCAAACAAATTGTTGAGCAATCATGGACCCAAAGCTTGGAATAGTGGAGAGGAAGTGTTAGGGAGGTACTCACTGCAAACTCTAGTGTACTTCTGCTTTCAAGTATATATTTTACAGTAGTTCATGGATACATGTGAAGATATGCTCTCTCTCACAGAAACTGGTGTATATCTAGGTTTTGGGACTTTGTTAGAAAGTGAACCACCTGAGATGAAATTAGAGTATACTATGAAAGGAAAGGTCTCACCTGAGTAATGAAGCTGAAGGGTTGTCATTCCACATGTGAAGTCTCTGGACACAGTCTGAAGTGAAGCATGTTGAGATGGCAATCGTTGCGCTGGTTAGGTTGTGATCGGCAGATGAAATATTATTTTATATGGATTTGGAGAGGCATATGGGAAAGTGGGCCCTATCCAAGGGTTCCAGGACTGGGGGGAAGTAGGGGCTCTATAGTGGAGATGTGAGGTTCCTGCTGTCTTAGGGTTCAAAAAGACAATTGATAGTTAATGTTATCATCACATTATTTGGTAATTGGGTTAACTTTGGAATGTCCTTTTGTTATAGTTTGCTGTACAGTACCCAGTATCTTGTATATAGCTATGCTATTGGTTGCTTCTGATCTACTTGGTCTAGGCTTTTGAGAGAGTCCACATATCAAATACACAGCCTATATATTAAAAAGATTCAGTTTATGTTTTGAAAAACTTTGAGACATACAATTGATTTTCCCCCTCTCATATTAATTAACTACTGATTTATATGTCTACATTTTGCTAGGAGTGTACATAAACACCATTCCCACCACCAAAAGACTGTGACCCATCCCTCCCACCCACTCCCACCCCCCACTGGCCCAGGAAGCTGCATGTCTACCCCTCACCAATGGGTTTTTACTTTGGTGCCCTACTTACAATTTGATCAGGTCCTGCTTTTAGTTTCCCTTTCAGATCTTCTTCCTCAACTTCTGTTGATGAGTGGGATCATCCCATACTCATCTTTATCTTTCTGACTTAGCTCACTTAACATAATTCCTTCTATCTCTGTCCAAGATGGGTCAGAGAAGGTGGGTTCATTGTTCTTGATAGCTGCATAGTATTCCATTGTGTATACATACCACAGCTTTCTCAGCCACTCATCTGTTGTTGGGCACCTGGGTTGCTTCCAGGTTTTAGCTATTATGAATTGTGCTGCTATGAACATAGGAGTACAAACCTCTTTTTGGTTGGGTGTTATGGAGTCCTTGGGGTATAACCCTAGGAGAGGAATTACTGGATCATATGGAAGGTCCATGTCTAGCCTTCTGAGAGTTTTCCAGACTGCTCTCCACAGAGGCTGTACCAATTTACATTCCCACCAGCAGTGTAAAAGGGTTCCTCTGTCCCCACAACCTCTCCAGCATTTGTTGCTGCTGTCCTTTTTGATGTATGCCATTCTTACAGGAGTGAGGTGGTATCTTAGTGTTGTCTTAATTTGCATTTCTCTGACAATCAGTGACCTAGAGCAGTTTTTCATATGTTTGTTAGCCTTTTGGATCTCCTCTGTAGTGAATGTTTTGTTCATATTCTCTGCCCATTTTTGGATGGGGTCATTTGCTTTTTTGGTGCTAAGTTTGCTGAGCTCTTTATATATTTTGGTGATTAGCTTCTTGTCTGATGTCTGGCATGTGAAGATCTTCTCCCATTCTGTGAGGGGTCTCTTTGTTTGTTTAATAGTTTCTTTGGATGTGCAGAAGCTTTTCAATTTGATGTAGTCCCATTGGTTTGTTTCTGCTTTAGTCTTCCTTGTAATTGGGTTTGATTCATCAAAGATGTCCTTGAGGTGTAGGTGGGAAAGTGTTTTACCAATGTTTTCCTCTAAGTGTTTGATTGTTTCTGGTCTGACATCTAGGTCTTTGATCCATTTGGAGTTGATTTTTGTTTCTGGTGAGATAAAGTGGTTCAATTTCATTCTTCTGCATGTTACAACCCAGTTTTCCCAGCACCGTTTATTGAAGACAGCCTCCTTTTTCCATTTAATCCTTTGGGCCCCCTTATCAAACATTAGATGTCCATAGGTGTGTGGATTTATTTCTGGGCTTTCAATTCTGTTCCACTGGTCTGTGTGCCTATTTTTGTTCCAGTACCATGCTGTTTTGATGATGATGGCTTTATAATATAGTTTAAGATCTGGGAGTGTGATGCCTCCATTTCTGTTTCTTTTCCTTAAGATGGTTTTGGCAATTCTAGGTGTTTTCATGTTCCAGATAAATGAATGTAGTGTTTGTTCTATTCTCTTAAAGAAGGTTGGTGGAACTTTGATGGGTATTGCATTAAATTTGTATATGGCTCTGGGGAGAATATTCATTTTGATGATATTTATTCTTCCAATCCATGAGCATGGGATATCTTTCCATTTCTTGGTATCAGTTTCTATTTCCTTGAGTAGCGACTCATAGTTTTCAGCATACAAGTCTTTCACTTCTTTGGTCAACTTTATTCCTAGGTATTTGATTGATTTTGCTGAAACAGTAAATGGGAGTGATTTCTGGATGCCTTCTTCTTCAGATTTAGTGTTTTCATAAAGAAATGCCACTGATTTTTGTACATTGATTTTGTAGCCTGATACCTTGCTATATTGCCTAGTAACTTCCAGTAATTTTCTGTTGGATTCTTTAGGTTTTTCTATGTATACTATCATATCATCTGCAAATAGTGAGAGCTTGACTTCTTCCCTTCCAATCTGTATTCCTTTGATTTCTTTCTCTTGCCTGATTGCTATGGCAAGAACTTCCAATACTATGTTGAAGAGTAACGGTGACAGTGGACAGCCCTGTCTAGTCCCCGATCTGAGGGGGAAAGCTTTCAGCTTCTGTCCATTGAGTATGATGTTGGCTGTAGGTTTGCTATATATAGACTCCACTATCTTGAGGAATTTCCCATCTATTCCCATTTTTTGTAGAGTTTTGAGCATGAATTGGTGTTGGATTTTGTCAAAGGCTTTCTCTGCATCTATTGAGATAATCATGTGGTTTTTGGCTTTGCTTTTATTGATGTGGTGAATGACATTGATTGACTTATGGATGTTGAGCCAGCCTTGCATTCCTGGGATGAATCCCACTTGGTCGTGATGAACAATCTTTTTGATATGTTGCTGTATCCGGTTGGCCAAGATCTTGTTTAATATTTTGGCATCTATGTTCATCAGCGATATTGGTCTGTAGTTTTCCTTTTTTGTTCTGTCCCTATCAGCTTTTGGTATCAGGGTGATGTTGGCTTCATAAAAGGTGGAAGGGAGTATTCCTGTTTCATCAATCTTATGGAAAAGCTTAAGAAGTATGGGTACTAACTGTTTCCTGAAAGTTTTGTAGAATTCTTTTATGAAGCCATCTGGACCCAGGACTTTTGTTGTTGGGGAGATTCTTAATGACAGTCTCAATTTCTTTGTCTGTGATTGGTGCATTTAGATTTTGTAGTTCTTCTTGGTTCAGTTTTGGAAGGGCATATGCTCCTAGGAATTGTTCCATTTCTTCCAGATTCTCTAGCTTGGTGGCATATAGTTCTTTATAGAAGTTTCGCAGGATTCTCTGAATTTCTGTGGTGTCAGTTGTGATATCTCCTCCATCGTTTACAATTCTATTAATTTGAGTCTTCTCTCTTTTTTGTTTGGTGAGTCTGGCTAGGGGTTTGTTTAATCTTTAGTCAGTTTTGTTTAATCTTTCAAAGAACCAACATTTGGCTTCATTGATCTTTTGTATGGTTCTTTCATTTTCAATGTTGTTTATTTCTGCTCGAACTTTAGTGATTTCTGTCCTTCTGGTTGCTTTAGGGTTCCTTTGTTCCTCTTCCTCTAAGTCCTTGCGGTGGGCAACACATATTTTAAAGAGATATTGAAATCATACCACTAAAGCATAGACAGTCTTGTAAACTAGCCATACCTCGATTAAAAAAAATTACAGTACATGATAGTTATGTAGTTTGATTTAGGTGTATATATTAGTATACACACAGTAAAATAAAATACTCTCTTGAAGGAAAGAGTCACATATCTTACCAGTGAGGTCGGATCATGTGCTTCTCTCTGGATCCCAGGAATGAGGTCAACCCCACCACAAACACAAAACCACAAAATGCAAAGTTGAGGAAAAGTAGTTCCTAAAGGAAAATCAATCTGCTATTCCTAGAAAAGAAGAAAAAGAATGTTGGGCAGAAACAAAACAAACAAAAAGCAACAGAAGTTTGCACATATGGGAAAGTTTTTTTTTTTCATCTTGAAAAAAAAAGTGTTCAGGGCTCAGTATGAAGTCTCCTTGTGGTGGGATGTATAATAATATTAATTTTAGACTAAATAATTGACAGTGATTAATGGGAGCTTTTTATTAATTATTTTACCATTTCTAATGTAGAATGAGAATAAAAGGGGAGAGCTGGGAATTAACACTCATCACTATTTGGTTGTTACAAGGTCTTGAATGGTTACTGCCTCTGTAGCAGAAAATGAAACACATGGAGTGCCAAGGGCCCTTGGGGTCTGACCCTACAGATCCCATCGACTCCCTCAACCTCTGTCATACATTTGCTTTTTGCCAAGGGAGAATTCTTATACTAAGAGAAAATGAATGCTCAATATATTTATTTCCTTCAAAACTATGACTCCTGTCAGACAGCCCTCTCTGACTAGTCCTACAGTTCTCTGTGGGTTCCGCTACTGACCTTCAGATCTAGAAGTGCTAATGGCTTCCTGCCCTTTCTTGTCCTAGAATATTTTCTCTTTTTTTTTCTGGTTCCCTTTAACCCTACTCACACCTTTGAAACAGTCCCTTTATTATACTTTTCTCAGTTACTCTTGCTTGAGCTTACAGTTTATTTAACTGAGTGAGCAATGGGGGGAGAGGGAGCGGTTCAAAGGAGTAGGGAGCCCTCAGTGATTCAAGGACCAATTCTGTGAAGAGATAAAATTATTAAGTGTCTGGCTACTGATTATTACTTCAAGAATGATGCAGTGGAAGGTCTTTATCTTCAACCCTACCCTGCTCCTCACTTGTTGATCTACACATTGAGGTATGAGTTTTTTTAAACATTTTTTTTTTACTTTTTTATAATCTTTATTTCATAGAGACAGCCATAAATCGAGAGAGATAGGGAGATACAGAGGGAGAGAGATAGACACCTGCAACACTGCTTAGCCACTCTGCAAAGCTTTCCCCCTGCAGGTGGGGACCAGGGGAGTTATAATTTTTCTTTGTGAAAACAAATCCTTTCATTTCACTACCACGTCAAGGTCATGACATGCAAATCATCCAACTATGTAAGTGGCTGATACCAGATTATCTCTTCAGAGATAGTGATGGGGTTCAGAGGAGATTGCCCCAGTATGTAGCACCTTGGGAAGGTGATGAAGGTGAACATTTGGAACTAAAGTTATTTACCAAACAACTATACAAGATAAAACTATAACACTCTGTTCTGGAAAATGGGAAATCAACTTTACAACAGAAGAGCTGAGGGCACCTTTATCATCAGAGATAGGGAATTCATCTTGACTAACAGGCCCAAACAATTTTGCCACCCATCTCCTCAATTCTTTTACATCTAAAGAGAATATAAAAATAGAATTATCTGCTCATTTTTCTAGTTCTCATGTTCATGGAATTTCTGAGAAAAAAAATAAATGATTATTGGGCTAGCCAAAAAACAATACAAAAAGAGGGAGATGCAAGGGGGGCAGTGTCCCTCTTCAACAAAAGCATTGAATAGAAGGAGAGAAAACAATGAACCCAGAGTCAAATATGACAACAGCTTCACAGAGAATCTAGACAATGCGGGGGGGGGGGGGGAGGGGAGGAACTGTGCGTATAAAAGAAAGACTTTCTCAAATTCTAATTTTGAAGGTCATCTCTATCATTAACTTTTTTCCTCCTTATTATCCTAGATTAAACTAATTTTCCAAAAGAAATTGATGGGACTCTCCCCATCAATTCTTCCCATCATTCTACTGATGCCATTGGAAAGCCTGCTAAGGGACCAGGTAGTGGTGCACCTGTTTCAGCACACACATTATAGTGCACAAGGACCCAGGTTCCAGTCCCTGGGATCTCCTTGCAGGGAAAAAACTTCACAAATGGTGAAGCAGGACTACGGGTGTCTCTCTGTCTCTTTCCCACTCTATCTGCCCCTACACTCTCAATTTCTGTCTCCAATAATGATAATAATAATTTTTTAAAAATGTAATTAAAAAAAACTGCTAAAGTTAGTGTCCTCACCTCCAGAGATACTGGTCACTGGACTGTGCTAACCTTACTGCTGCCTCAGGAGCCACTCCTATTGCTGCTGACTTCCTCACTCCTGGGTGCTACACCAACTGAATGTAGTCAGCTTTCTGGGAGACAAGATTCCTGGTGGTTACAGAGCATATTGTCAACCATCAGTCTCCCACAGTGTCTTTTTTTTCCCCCTTTATTGGGGCATTAATGTTTTACATTCAATAGTAAATACAATAGTTTATACATGCATAACATTTCTCAGTTTTCCACATAACAATACAACCTCCACACAGTCCTCTATCAACCTTTTCCAGGACCTCTATTCTCCCTCTCACCCACCCGAGAGTCTTTTACTTTGGTGCAATACACCAACTCCATTCCAGGTTCTGCTTAGTATTTTCTCTTCTGATCTTGTTTTTCAACTTCTCCCTGTGAGTGAGATCATTCCATATTCATCCTCCTGTTTCTGACTTATTTCACTTAACATGATTCCTTCAAGCTCCATCTAAGATGGGCTGAAAACAGTAAAATCACCATTTTAAATAGCTGAGTAGTATTCCATTGTGTATATAGACCACAACTTGCTCAGCCACTCATCTGTTGTTGGACACCTAGGTTGCTTCTAGGTTTTGGCTATTTCAAATTGTGCTGCTATGAATATAGGCATACACAAATATTTTTGGATGGGTGTGTTGGGTTCCTTAGGATATCTCCCCAGGAGAGGAATTTCAGGGTGCATTTCTAGCCTTGTGAGAGTTTTGTCTTCTTATGTTAACCTGGACACCTTTTCTCTGTGTAGTATAGCCTCTGTTCTGCACCATGTGGATGCTGCCATCCCATGCCACAGCCAGGGTGCTCATTCAATGATTCTGACATGGTAGATGCCATCTCCCTTGAGCACCAGTAGGCAGTGAAGTGACATTTTATTTCCACAGAGGTTCTAAAGAGAGTGAATAACAAAGAGAAGGTGGCAGCTGCTGAAAAGGCTATGACCCAGGAGGAATATCAGGATAAATGGATGACCCATTTCCCGAGCTTATGGATAGTTGTCCTGAGCTCTCAGACAAGTCTGAAGGCCATGACTACCTCTGTGTTTACCCTGCAGTTCCCTGATCAGGTCTGGAACACCTAGCCCAGCACTGCAATTGGCTGCAGCCCCCACTGCACAGTCTACTGAATGGGTACTAAAAACCACTGAGTGATCTTAGCAGCTCTTCCACAGACTATCTATTTGTTTATTTATACCAGGACACTCAGTTTATGGTGGAGCTGGGGTTTGAACCTAGGACTTTAGTCTCAGGAGTGAATGTATTTTGCACAACCATATGCTATCTCCTGTGCCCTCCAAAGACTAAAAGAAAATAGAAATAAACTTTATGAAAAATAAGTTTCTTAAAGATATATAATTAATTAAAATAAACGTCAAAGTGGATAGGAAGCTAGCTCAGTAAACATGGCTGGCATATTCACGTATCATATCTTATCAGTGCTCTGGTCTCAAAGAAGAAATTAATTAATTAATTAATTATTAATTTAAAAATAAACACTGGGAGACTTCTGGAGGCAGGGCTATGGAACAGTAGCAGCTGTGTTTCTCTTCCTCTCCTCTCCCGGGTCAACTAAGAATACCAAAGGAGACCACCTGGGACCACAATGAGACAGGACTTGAGCAACTTCAGGAACCCACCAAATCACCGCTCTATAACCCGCTTCCCTGTTGCTATATGCCGCTCAGCCTGTCCAGTGTGCCATGTGAATCTCTTCAGGCAAGTGATGACAGAATCCATTAGGTGAGGCCACAAAGGGGTCCATTGTGTTGTTCCTGATGGAGATGACCCGTGACAATGGAGAGAGGGATCTATTCAAAGTCTCGGCTCATCGTGTTTGTGTGGGAACCTCAGGACTCCCTGACTATGGCCCCAGCTGATGATGGAATGGCCTGATAGTGACTAAAGAGTCATCATTAAAGTGTGCCGGTCTCTTGCCCTTATTCAGCTTTTTCAGTCCTTGCTTTGATGAGGTTAGCTTTGGAGTGACTGAGGGAAGTGTAATAGGAAGTAGGTGAGGAGGGTATCTAGGACTAAATAGAAAGTATTTCCTTAGGTACTTTAAGGTGTCTTTTTAGGTCTTTCTACTTGCTTGCTTCATTTGTTGACTCACTGCAGACTATTGTGCACTTTTGCTTTCAGGTATTTATTTTGCCTAACATGGACCCTTTGGAATATACGTAAAATAGACCTACTAGCTATTTCCAAAAAGGAGACCCCAAATCTTCATCTGCAATATTCCAGCCTTTAGGTTCATGATTAAGCAACATTTTTTTGGCTTTATATGTTAACTCTTTTTCAGCCACCAGGTTCCAGATGCTGCCATAATGCCAACCAGACTTCCCTGGGCAGACAACCCTGCCAATGTGTCCTGGAGCTTTGCCCCACTAGGGAAAGAGAGAGACAGGCTGGGAGTATGGTTTGACCTGCCAACACCCATGTTTAATGGGGAAGCAATTACAGAATCAAGACCTTCCACCTTCTGCACCCCATAATGGCCCTGGGTCCATACTCCCAGAGGGATAAAGAATAGGAATGCAATCAGGGGAGGGTATGGGAAACCAAGTTCTGGTGGTGGGAACTGTGTGGAATTGTACCCCTCTTATTCTATGGTCTTGTCAGTGTTTCCATTTTATAAATACATAAATTAAAATTTAAAAAGAGGAATGCTTTAGCAAAATAAATAAACACCAAGGAGAGAGAGAAACAGAGAGAGAGAGAGACCACTAACATATTCTTCCCGCAAAGCCCCCATAAGAAATAAATCCTGTCAGTGTCTTTATCAGTAACATCTGACTTCCATAATTGTGGGGCCAGCCACTCAGGGTCCACCCACCTCCCTGGCCATTGGGAGACAGAGGTCAAAGTGGTCCCCTGGGGTCCTGGGGTAGCCCTGAATGCTAAGGGCAAAGTGCTCAGGGAGACAATCAGTCAGCACTGGAGAGCCTCAGTGGGGTGACTCAATTCTTGAAAGAAAAGGCAGATAAATATACCCATAACTCGGGGTAAGGTTGAAGTAACCATTAACCCAAACACAGAGTAACACAATTAATTTTGACCTACAGACTGTTTGATCACAAGTAAAAGGTTACCATACCAGGTTTGGTCACAAGCTTTACAATGTACATTTTTCTGGAGGTAGATTGCAGTCACTTTAAGGCAACAGGGAGAGAAAGGGAAGCAGCTGAGCAATCAGGATGTTTGCTGGCAGTTTTTAAGTTAACCACACATAGTAATCCATGGCTTTTAATTAAAGAAGGAAAGGGGGAGAGTGTGGCATGTGTAGAAAGGTGTCCATGTGTGGGGGTCCAGCTGTCATAAATCCCAGAGGTCAGGAGGGACCTACCATATCTCAATCAGAAGGGTGTGGGGATTTGAGGGTCAGACCCGCTCAGACCTCATGGAAACTATGGCCTGGACTTTCCAGGCAATGGATCTAGCCCCCAAAACATAATCATGAAAATTTTCTGATGTTTTTGTCGCCTAGTCTGTTTGGTTACCATATATGAGTGAAACCACTTAGTAGTTGTCTTCCATGTATTTACATGGAAGTGTATTTAATTTCACTTAGTATAATCACCTTGTCATAACATTGTCATCTTTTTTAATGGCATAACAATATTATGTTGAATATACCCCATCATCTCATTTTTCTTAATATCTAATTTAATTTACTTATATATTTTAAAAATGGGGGCTACCACTGGAGATTAGTACTTGCACAATGGCTCTACTCTACTGATGGCCATTTATTTATTTATTTATTTTTATAGAGGATGAGAAAAAGAGATAGAAAAACAGAGTGGTCCAGGAGGTTGTGCAGTGGATAAGCATTGGGCTCTCAAGCATGAGGTCCTGAGTTCAGTCTGGTTCTTTCTCTTCTTCTCTCTTTTTCACTAATAAAAAAATAAAATAAAATATTTAGTAAAGAAAGAAATAAAGGAGAAAGACAAAGGCAGAGAGGAGAGACAACACCACTTCTAAAGCCCCCTCCCCCTGTCCCCCATGCAGATGAGAAACAGCTTCATTCTACCAGGCACACCACCACCTGGTCCCCCATAACATTTTTAATGCAACCTAGATGAGGAAATTTAGGCTGACTCTGTATTTTGACTATTGCTATTATGATTTGTGTAACTATTGGCATAAAGTACCTATCTCCTTTTGAACTAGGGCTTTCATGCCCTGTGAATATAAGCCTATGGATTGTATGACTGGTTCCTACAATACTTCTACTTGTGTTTTCTAAGTAACCTACAGACCGTTTTCAATAGGATCTGCAGCACGTTGCATTCCCACCAACAGTGTAGCAGACGTCCTTTTTCTCCACTCTTTCTGTGGTCATTCTTACCACTGTGGGGTGCCTTATCTATGCGCCAATATTAACCTGTGGTCAAACTACTGCCAACCCTACCAGATACTGAGATAAAACTCATTCTAAGAAATGGCATGACATTTCCAGTTGTATAATTTGTAATGTTCCATCTCTTCTCACACAGTGACACTGTAAAAGGAGAACTAGTTGGACAATGAAGAAGTAGGAAATCGGGGGAGTGGATGTGATACGGAGTTCTGGTGGTGGGAATTGTGTGGAGTTGTACCTCTCTTATCCTATGATTTTTGTCACTGTTTCTTTTAAATAAATAAAAATTAAAATAAAAAAGAAATTCAACTGTGTGAATAGTAAGAACTGAATGAATAACATAAAATAAGTTAAGGTCCCTGAAGTGTAGCCATAATCAAATCCTAGGTGCCGCTACTCCACTACATACACCCTTGTCTTACCCAGTCCAGTTTATTGTTGATCCTAACCCTATATTAACACAGAGTCTAAACAGAAGTAGGGACTAAAGCAAGGACATGATCTCCGAATTATTTATAGAAATAGTGTTCACATGTCCCATGCTTCTACAACAATGATTTAAAAAATAATAGAATTTGCTTTCAAATTTGTGCTTGGGAACCCATTGCCTTAGAAATAAACATAAATCGACTCATGGCGCTGGAAGTCGGCAGGCGAGGAGCTCGCGCTGCCCAGCCAGAACGGGTGGGCCAGTGGGGCATTTCCCCACTCCCAGCCCACCGCCCCCGCAGAACTGCCCGAAGCCTGGCTGCTCGGGACCTGCCAGCCCGGCTGCATAAGGGGTTCCAGGAAGAGGGCGGACTGAGAAGCTGCTAGCAGCGTGTGCTCTGATCACATCTTCTTGAAACGAAATCTGACTCAGAGTGGACTCTCTATGTGTGTATCTCTGCTCTAGTTCCCTTTCCCCTCTTATTACCCCTAGAATATACAGTGGATAGTAGATTTGCATAACTGTCTATTCTTGCTATCCTCTCTTTTCTCTTTCTTCACTGGGATTTGGTTACTATTTTTTCACGGACTGGAGAAATTGTTTGGCTAACTGGTAACGATTAAACTACTTCAATACTTACTTCAGTTGCTACTGTAATTCTGGAGGTTGGTGAGTGCAATTGTCATAAAGGTATTTAGTACAGTGTTACTTGTACTCAAGACACAACAACTGAGGAACAACAGAGCATTAAAAAAAACACATAAAAAAAAGGGTAGATCAAAAACAAATAAAACTGCTACTCCAATGAATGAAGACAAGAGCCCAGAAGAAACTACAAAACCGCCAGAAGTAACCATAGATAAGAAAAGTATGCAAGCAATAATAAACTTATTAATCACAGAAATGAAAACAACATTGGAGGAAAGGAATGGCAGCATTAGGGAAACAACAGTTGAGACCCCCAAGGAAAATATCAATTATCTTGAGGCATTTAGAGAACTGAAAGCTGAAATAGCTGTAATGAAGAAAGAAGCTGAGGCAAGGGAAAGCAGACTAACAGAAGCAGAAAACAGAATTAGTCAGACAGAGGATGAGTTAGAGAAAACAAAGAAAGAGGTGAAAGAGCTTAAAAAGAGATTGAGAGACACTGAAAACAATACCAGAGACATATGGGATGATCTCAAAAGAAGTAACATTCGTATAATTGGCCTGCCAGAGGAAGAAAGAGAGGAAGGGGAAGCAAACATTCTAGAGGAAATAATACAAGAAAACTTCCCAGACCTGAATAACAGAAAGGATATCAAGGTTCAAGAGGCCCAGAGAGTACCAAACAGAATCAACCCAGACCTGAAGACACCAAGACACAAAATAGTCACAATGAGAAGAAGTAAGGATAAAGAAAGGATCCTAAAGGCTGCAAGAGAGAAACAAAAAGTCACATACAAGGGAAAACCCATAAGATTATCTGCAGACTTCTCCACTCAAACTCTAAAAGCCAGAAGGGAGTGGCAAGATATCTATCGAGCCCTGAATGAAAAAGGGTTTAAACCAAGGATAATATATCCTGCTAGACTTTCATTCAAACTAGATGGAGGGATCAAAACCTTCTTAGATAAACAACAGTTAAAGGAGGCAACCATCACCAAGCCAGCCCTGAAAGAGGTACTAAAAGACCTCTTATAAACAAGAACATCACTATAATACTTGCAATATATCAGAGCAAACAATTTTTTTTAGAACAATGGCACTACAATACATTAAATCCATAATATCAATAAATGTCAATGTCTTAAACTCACCCATCAAAAGGCACAGGATGGGGGGATGGATCAGAAAACATAACCCAACCATATGCTGCTTGCAAGAATCCCATCTGTCACAACAAGATAAACACAGACTTAAAGTGAAAGGATGGAAAACTATCATACAGGCTAAAACAATCAACAGCCATTCTCATCTCAGACACGATAGATTTTAAATTAAATAAAGTAATAAAAGATAGGCAAGGACATTACATAATGATTAGAGGATCAATCAGCCAAGAAGACTTAACAATTATTAACATCTATGCACCCAACGAGGGACCATCTAAATACATTAAGCATCTACTGAAAGAATTTCAAAAATACATCAATAGTAATACAATAATAGTGGGAGACTTCAATACCCCACTCTCACACTTAGATAGATCAACAAAGCAGAGAACCAATAAAGATACAAGAGAATTGAATGAAGAGATCGACAGACTAGACCTCTTGGACATTTTCAGACTCCTCCACCCCAAAAAACTGGAATACACCTTCTTTTTAAATCCACATAACACATACTCAAGGATAGACTACATGTTAGGCCACAAAGACAGCATCAATAAATTCAAGAGCATTGAAATCATCCCAAGTATCTTCTCAGACCACAGTGGAGTAAAACTAACATTTAACAACAAATGGAAAATTATTAAAAGACACAGAATTTGGAAACTAAACAACATGCTTCTTAAGAACCACTGGGTCAGAAACTCACTCAAGCAGGAAATTCAAATGTTCCTGGAAACTAATGAAAATGAAGACACAACCTATCAAAATATTTGGGACACAGCTAAAGCAGTACTGAGAGGGAAACTTAGAGCCATACAATCACATATTAAACACCAAGAAGGAGCTCAAATAAATGACCTTACTGCACACCTCAAGGACTTAGAGGAAGAGGAACAAAGGAACCCTAAAGCAACCAGAAGGACAGAAATCACTAAAGTTCGAGCAGAAATAAACAACATCGAAAATAAAAGAACCATACAAAAGATCAATGAAGCCAAATGTTGGTTCTTTGAAAGATTAAACAAAATAGACAAACCCCTAGCCAGACTCACCAAACAAAAAAAAAAGAAGACTCAAATTAATAGAATTGTAAACGATGCAGGAGATATCACAACTGACACCACAGAAATCCAGAGAATCCTGCAAAACTTCTATAAAGAACTATATGCCATCAAGCTAGAGAATCTGGAAGAAATGGAACAATTCCTAGAAACCTATGCACTTCCAAAACTGAACCAAGAAGAACTACAAAATCTAAATGCACCAATCACAGACAAAGAAATTGAAACCGTTATTAAGAATCTCCCCAACAACAAAAGTCCTGGACCAGATGGTTTCACAAACGAATTCTACAAAACTTTCAGGAAACAGTTAATACCCATACTTCTTAAGCTATTCCATAAGATTGAAGAAACAGGAATACTCCCTTCCACCTTTTATGAAGCCAACATCACCCTGATACCAAAAGCTGATAGGCACAGAACAAAAAAGGAAAACTACAGACCAATATCGCTGATGAACATAGATGCCAAAATATTAAACAAGATCTTGGCCAACCGGATACAGCAACACATCAAAAAGATTGTTCATCACAACCAAGTGGGATTCATCCCAGGAATGCAAGGCTGGTTCAACATCCATAAGTCAATCAATGTCATTCACCACATCAATAAAAGCAAAGCCAAAAACCACATGATTATCTCAATAGATGCAGAGAAAGCCTTTGACAAAACCCAACACCCGTTCATGCTCAAAACTCTACAAAAAATGGGAATAGATGGGAAATTCCTCAAGATAGTGGAGTCTATATATAGCAAACCTACAGCCAACATCATACTCAATGGACAGAAGCTGAAAGCTTTCCCCCTCAGATCAGGGACTAGACAGGGCTGTCCACTGTCACCGTTACTCTTCAACATAGTATTGGAAGTTCTTGCCATAGCAATCAGGCAAGAGAAAGAAATCAAAGGAATACAGATTGGAAGGGAAGAAGTCAAGCTCTCACTATTTGCAGATGATATGATAGTATACATAGAAAAACCTAAAGAATCCAACAGAAAATTACTGGAAGTTACTAGGCAATATAGCAAGGTATCAGGCTACAAAATCAATGTACAAAAATCAGTGGCATTTCTTTATGAAAAAACTAAATCTGAAGAAGAAGGCATCCAGAAATCACTCCCATTTACTGTTTCAGCAAAATCAATCAAATACCTAGGAATAAAGTTGACCAAAGAAGTGAAAGACTTGTATGCTGAAAACTATGAGTCGCTACTCAAGGAAATAGAAACTGATACCAAGAAATGGAAAGATATCCCATGCTCATGGATTGGAAGAATAAATATCATCAAAATGAATATTCTCCCCAGAGCCATATACAAATTTAATGTAATACCCATCAAAGTTCCACCAAGCTTCTTTAAGAGAATAGAACAAACACTACAATCATTTATCTGGAACATGAAAACACTTAGAATTGCCAAAACCATCTTAAGGAAAAGAAACAGAAATGGAGGCATCACACTCCCAGACCTTAAACTATATTATAAAGCCATCATCATCAAAACAGCATGGTACTGGAATAAAAATAGGCACACAGACCAGTGGAACAGAATTGAAAGCCCAGAAATAAATCCCCACACCTATGGGCATCTAAGGTTTGATAAGGGGGCCCAAAGGATTAAATGGAAAAAGGAGGCTCTCTTCAATAAACGGTGCTGGGAAAACTGGGTTGTAACATGCAGAAGAATGAAATTGAACCACTTTATCTCACCAGAAACAAAAATCAACTCCAAATGGATCAAAGACCTAGATGTCAGACCAGAAACAATCAAATACTTAGAGGAAAACATTGGTAAAACACTTTCCCACCTACACCTCAAGGACATCTTTGATGAATCAAACCCAATTGCAAGGAAGACTAAAGCAGAAACAAACCAATGGGACTACATCAAATTGAAAAGCTTCTGCACATCCAAAGAAACTATTAAACAAACAAAGAGACCCCTCACAGAATGGGAGAAGATCTTCACATGCCAGACATCAGACAAGAAGCTAATCACCAAAATATATAAAGAGCTCAGCAAACTTAGCACCAAAAAAGCAAATGACCCCATCCAAAAATGGGCAGAGGATATGAACAAAACATTCACTACAGAGGAGATCCAAAAGGCTAACAAACATATGAAAAACTGCTCTAGGTCACTGATTGTCAGAGAAATGCAAATTAAGACAACACTAAGATACCACCTCACTCCTGTAAGAATGGCATACATCAAAAAGGACAGCAGCAACAAATGCTGGAGAGGTTGTGGGGACAGAGGAACCCTTTTACACTGCTGGTGGGAATGTAAATTGGTACAGCCTCTGTGGAGAGCAGTCTGGAAAACTCTCAGAAGGCTAGACATGGACCTTCCATATGATCCAGTAATTTCTCTCCTAGGGTTATACCCCAAGGACTCCATAACACCCAACCAAAAAGAGGTGTGTACTCCTATGTTCATAGCAGCACAATTCATAATAGCTAAAACTTGGAAGCAACCCAGGTGCCCAACAACAGATGAGTGGCTGAGAAAGCTGTGGTATGTATACACAATGGAATACTATGCAGCTATCGAGAACAATGAACCCACCTTCTCTGACCCATCTTGGACAGAGATAGAAGGAATTATGTTAAGTGAGCTAAGTCAGAAAGATAAAGATGAGTATGGGATGATCCCACTCATCAACAGAAGTTGAGGAAGAAGATCTGAAAGGGAAACTAAAAGCAGGACCTGATCAAATTGTAAGTAGAGCACCAAAGTAAAAACCCAGTGGTGAGGGGTAGACATGCAGCTTCCTGGGCCAGTGGGGGGTGGGAGTGGGTGGGAGGGATGGGTCACAGTCCTTTGGTGGTGGGAATGGTGTTTATGTACACTCCTAGCAAAATGTAGACATATAAATCAGTAGTTAATTAATATGAGAGGGGGAAAATCAATTGTATGTCTCAAAGTTTCTCAAAAGACAAACTGAATCTTTTTAATATATAGGCTGTGTATTTGATATGTGGACTCTCTGAAAAGCCTAGACCAAGTAGATTAGAAGCATCCAATAGCACAGCTATATACAAGATACTGGATACTGTACAGCAAACCATAACAAAAGGACTTTTCAAAGTTAACCCAATTAACAAATAATGTGATGATAACATTAACTATAGATTGTCTTTTTGAACCCTAAGACAGCAGGAACCTCACATCTCCACTATAGAGCCCCTACTTCCCCCAGTCCTGGAACCCTTGGATAGGGCCCACTTTCCCGTATGCATCTCCCAATCCAAACCAAATAATATTGCATCCGCCGATCACAACCTAACCAACACAACGATTGCCACCTCAACATGCTTCACCTCAGACTGTGTCCAGAGACTTCACATGTGGAATGACAACCCTTCAGCTTCATTAATCGGGTGAGACCTTTCCTTTTATAGTATACTCTAATTTCATCTCAGGTAGTTCACTTTCTAACAAAGTCCCATAACCTAGATATACACCAGTTTCTGTGAGAGAGAGCTTATGTTCACACGTACCCATAAACTACTGCAAAATATATACCTGAAAGCAGAAGTACACTAGAGTTTGCAGTGAGTACCTCCCTAACACTTCCTCTCCACTATTCCAAGCTTGGGATCCATGATTGCTCAACAAATTGTTTGGCTTCGTATGTTAACTCTCTTTTCAATCACCAGGTTCCAGATGCCACCAGGATGCTGGCCAGGCTTCCCTGGATTGAAGACCCCACTAATGTGTCCTGGAGCTCAGCTTCCCCAGAGACACACCTTACTAGGGAAAGAGACAGGTAGACTGGGAGTATGGACCGACCAGTCAACACCCATGTTGAGCGGGGAAGCAATTACAGAAGCCAGACCTTCTACCTTCTGCAACCCTCAACGACCCTGGGTCCATGCTCCCAGAGGGCTAGAGAATGGGAAAGCTATCATGGGAGGGGGTGGGTTATGGAGATTGGGGGGTGGGAGTTGTACCCCTCCTACGTTATGTTTTTGTTCATTAATCCTTTCTTAAATAAAAAATTTTTTAAAAAAAGAAATAAACGCAAATCATCAAGTAGGTTTGGAATTGATTAAAAAACAAACTAAAAAAAAAAAAATCAAAACCAAATTGCTGCATTTCTAGAGATCTCATTCTCAAAAGTAGAAATACACATGTGTCAAAAACCCCACTAGCTGGAATCATTTGTTTTTGAACATTTTTGTTTGTTTGTTTCAAGTCCCAGAGCTGATCAATTTCATTTAATTTAGTGAGGTTCCATGTTTTTAACAATAATTTATACAAGTGTGTTTTTTTCTTTCTAATACACAAAACTAGGAGTTTTCCATATTCTTAAATGTGACGTTTATTACACCAGTGCTCAGGAATTTTTCCAGTGGAATACAACTTGATTTCAAAATAGAAAAACTGGATTCCCTTCACAGACTTGTGTTGGCCACATACTGTTGGGGCCTCATACAGAGGCCAGATGCCTGGTACATAGATTAAGGGCTGGACTTCTGGTGTCAGCCTTTCTGGGTTTGAACCCAAGCTTATACTTTATTAGCTGCAGGCTCCTGGGATAATGACTAGACTTCTAAGCTCAGTTTTATCTAATCTGTAAAGAAAATGGCAGTACTTACCTCTTTAGTTTGTATGAATTAGACATGTTAACACAAGTACTTCAACTCACCTCTGATAGGTTTTATTTGTTCCATAAAAAATATTGATAGCTCAGAACTCTTCTCTCCCACATCCCCTGGCCTAAGTTGTGCCTCCTACATCAACCAAACATCCAGTAAAACAATGAAGAGAGCCCATGTGAATCAAAGGTTGACCCAAGTGGTGAGGTGGTCAACACCTCATGTTGCTGTTAGCACGCCCTGAACAGGAACTGTGGTGGTGATGGTGATCATGGTAGATGAGTCAAGCTTATTTGGTAGGTTTTGCTTTGAACATGAAGAGGCATATTGCCATTTAAAAAATCACTTCAGATTTTCTCATGCTCAACCTACAAGATTTGGTGGGGAAATAAAAAAAAAGAAAAAGTTCTTCTTTTATGTGTATTCCCAAAGCTGGAAATATAAATAAGACAACTGTTTTTTTAAAATGTGAGAAAGGAAAAAAGGTGTGAAAGAAACTAATCACAGAACTTGACAGTATTTCAGGTCTGGGGTAGAAATGTTTTTAAATATTATCTCAGTAGGGAAAAACTACCTTGACTATAACAATGGTAGAGGAAAAAGAAATATTCGTTACTCCCCCTCAATAACTTATAAATTGACTGCCTTGCTGTATATTTAGTAATACGTGTGTGTGTGTGTGTGTGTGTGTATGTGTGTGTGTGTATGTGTGTTTGTGTGTGTGTGTGTGTGTGTGTGTGTGTGTGTGTGTATGTGTGTGTGGGGGGGTGTCCCAATCCAAAGGACATAAATGACCAAGCCAGATTCTGAGTTTAATTTTGTTGTCCCCCATCATTCACAGATAACTGGCGGGGGTGGGGGGGGTTGGGGGAAGCACCTGTATAGTCCAAAATATGAGCTCTCTATGGAGAGCTGTACCCTTTAATCACCAAGGATAAATCCCATAAACTTTTAAAGAACTTAAAAAATATCCAGAGAATGTCCTGTGTGTGGGGTGGGGGGAGTCTTCTTTTTGAAGATATCAGAGACAGATAAAACACAGGTGTAAATTACTGCACCCTGATTGGCCAGAGGGGAAGGCAGATAAGAGTTCCACATGAGTGAAGAGACAGAACTTTGGGCTAAAGGTGAGCAAGGAGGGGAAAAAGCAAGATGAGAACTGTGAAAAGAAAGACAGTCTTTCCTAGGGAAAATTTCATGATGGAATAGATTTACTGAAAAGACCTCTACCACTTTCCCAGACTAAATTAGTTTCTTAGAAGTTTCAAAAAAGGGAAACCTCTGAAGCTAATAGCAAACATTCTAGCTGTGCCTAGAAGATCTGAGGGAGTTAGACTCTGCTGTGCTGTTTCCCAGTGACACTGGATTCATGAATTTTTGTAATACCTGTGTCATACTTTATTTAAATGTTTACTAAATTAACACTGTGTTATTAACAAAAAAAGCTAGTATTTTTTGTTACAAATAAAAGAAAGTAGAAATGATGGATGAGTTCTAGTCATAGAGTAAAACAGAGATTGCTATTTGCAAGCATGGAGAAGATAGATGCACAAGTAGTCTTCTTCATTGTGTGATCCAAAAGTGTGGGGGATGTGGGGGTCATGGTGTATGATGATGAAAAGGCCTCAACTTTGGAGTATGCATGATTTGCAGATACCTATCACAGAAGCCCATATGTCAACAATTGTACCGTAAGTAGTTGCCCCTCCCAGTAAAATGATTTAAAAGTAAAAAATAAATAAACATGGACTTCTAGGAGCTTGGCCAAAGAGTAACAACAAAATAAAGATCACACCAGGGAGAAAAATACAAAAACAAAAGAAACAGATATGGAGGCATCACACTTCCAGATCTTAAACTATACTATAAAGCCATTATAGTCAAAACAACCTGGTACTGGAGCAAAAATAGCTACAGAGACCAGTGGAACCGAATTGAAAGCCCAGAAATAACCCCCCACACTTATGAGCTTCTAATTCTAGATAAAGAGGCCCAAAGTATTAAATGGAGGAAGGAGTCTCTCTTCAATAAATGGTGCTGGGAAAACTGTGTTGAACCATGCAGAAGAATGAAACTGAACCACTTTATCTCACCAGAAACAAAAGTCAACTCCAAATTGATCAAGGACTTGGATATTAGACCAGAAACTATCAAATACTTAGAGCTAAACAATTGTGGAACACTTTCCCACCTAAACCTCAAGGACATCTTTGATGATACAAATCCAATTGCAAGGAATATTAAAACAAAAACAAATCAATGGGAATATGTCAAATTGAAGAGCTTCTGCACAGCAAAAGAAACCATCACCCAAACATGTGAAGATGTTCTCCCTCACAGAATGGGAGAAGATCTTCACATGCCATACATCAGACAAGAGGCTAATAACCAAAATATATAAGGAGCTCACCAAACTTAGCAACAAAAACCAAATGATTACATCCAAAAATGGGCAGAGGATATGATCAGAATATTCACTAAAGAAGAGATCCAAAAGAATAACAAACATGTGAAAATTTGTTCCAGGTCAATGATTGTTAGAGAAATGCAAATAAAGACACTGAGATACCACCTTACCCCTGTGAGAATGTCAGACATCAAAAATGACAGCAGCAACAAATGCTGTTGTGGGAACAAAGGAACCCTCCTATACTGCTGGTAGGAATGTAAATTGGTACAACCTCTGTGGAGAGCAGTCTGGAGAATCTTCACATGGCTAGATATAGACCTCCCATATGACCCAGTAATTTCTCTCTTAGAAAGATATTCTAAGGACTCCATAGCACCCAGCCAGAAAGATATGTTTACACCTATGTTCATAGCAGCACAATTCATAATAGCTGAAACCTGGAAGCAAACCAGGTGCCCAACAACACATAAATGGCTGAGAAAGCTGTGGTATATATAAACAATGGAGTACTATGCAGCTATTTAAAACAATGAATCCACCTTCTCTGACCCATCTTGGATGGAGTTAGAAGGAATTATGTTAAGTGAGCTAAGTCAGAAAGACAAAGACAAGTATGGGATGATCCCACTCATAAACAGAAGTTGAGAAAGAAGAACAGAAAGGGTAACTCAAAGCAGAATCTGACTGAGTTTGGAGTGTGGCACCAAACTAAAAATATCTGGGTGGAGGGTGAGGATAGATGTTCAACTTCAATGGGGGGCGGGGTGGGGATAAAACTTTGGTGGTGGGAATACACCACCAAAGTTAATACACACTGTATTAATACACACTGCTATTAACTCATAGTCTCACAACTAGTTAATTGATATAAGAGAGGAAAACTGATTGAATGTCTCAAACTTTTTGATGCATAGACCATAGCTCTGAGTATATATTCCCTCAATCTAAGCACTTAAAACTTCAAATTGGTAATCAGATTGAATTTTAACAGTGGGCTCAAATTGTTAATACATTTCTAATAATGACTTTTTCTTTGAAATATTAAATCTCCTAAAAGCTTAGACCAGGGAGAACAGAAGCAACGGTGGCATTACTTTATAAGATACAGCTATATATAAATAGCATAAAGGACATAAATGATAGTGAGGTCTTGTATGATACAGCAAATGCTAACAAAGGGATTTTCAATTTTCTTTTCTTTTCTTTTCTTTTGCCTCCAGGGCTATTGCTGGGGTCAATCCACTACTCCTGGAGGCTATTTTTCCCATTTTGTTGCCCTTGTTGTAGTTGTTATTGTTATTGTTGTCATAACTGTTGTTATTCTTGGATAGGACAGAGAGAAATCAAGAAAGGAGGGTAAGACAGAGAGGGGGAGAGAAAAATAGACACCTGCAGACCTGCTACATGGCTTGTGAAGTGATACCCTGCAGGTGGGGAGCTGGGGGCTCCAGCCAGGATCCTTTTGCAGGCCCTTACACTTTGCATCATATGTGCTTAACTTGCTGTGCTACCGCCCAGCCCCCAGGATTTTCAAAGTTAACCCAACTGCCAAATAATTTGGTTATAGCAATAACTATTTATTGCTTTCTTAAACCCTAAGACAGCAGGAACCTTCCTCATTTCTCTATAAAAAACGTATTTCTCCCTGTCCTGGAACCTGTAAGATGGGTCTCACTTTCCTTCATGCTTTACTCAAATCATACCAACTGATACTGCATCTGCTGATCTCAGCCTAATCAATGTAACCAGTACCACCTCAAAAAATTTCACTCTGAACTGTGTCCAGAGACTTCAGGCATGGAATGTTAACCCTTCAGCTTGATTACTCTGGTGAGACCATCCCTAGCTCTCATAGGACTCCTTAATTCCATTTCAAGTGGCGCACTTCTTAACAAAACCTCAAAACCTAGATATAGACCAGGGCCCATGAGATATGACATATCCACATGTATCCATAAGTTAGGGGAAAATATATACCTTAAAGCAAAAGTGCACAATAGTTTGCAGTGAGTCAATAAATGAAGCAAGTAGAAAGACCTAAAAAGACACCTTAAAGTACCTAATGAAATAGCTTCTACTTAGACCTAGATACCTTCCCCACCCACCTCCCATTACACATCCCTCACTCACACTAAAGCTAACCATGTCAGACAAAGTAAGGACTACAAAAGATGAATAAGGGCAAGTGACTGGCATACTTTAATGATGACTCTTTGGTCACTAGCAGGCCACCCCATTACCTGGAGACCTAGTCAGGGAGCCCTGTGATTCCCACACAGACAGTATGGGCCTAGACCTCTAAAAGATCCCTCTCACCACTGTCACTGTTCATCTCCACCAGGAACAACAAAATGGACCCCTTTGTGGGCCCCTATAGGATCTTGCCTTCAATATGGATCGACAATGGTAGGGAATGTTTTATTCTCCGAAAGGAGGTTGGATAACATACTCTACCTACTAACCGAGGAAGATGGGTCCTGAAATTAGTGTAGCCTGGAATGTTCCAAGCTGTGACCACAGAATGAGAGCTCAGACCTACAGGGATGCAGAGGCTACATAGGCTCCTAAACTGAATATAGGCCCCAGATCAAATCAATGGGGCTTATAGTCAACAATATTTATACACTTTTCCTGTATTTGGGAGCTACTCTCTTCCCTGATCCAGCTTTCTAGTCCTTTCTCCAGCTATGACACCATCTCCCCAGACACCTTAGGTCCACCTGCATATTAGATGTCAGACTCAGGCAAAAGCTAGTAAAGTCATGAGCCCCTTGGAATATACCTAAAATAGACCTACTAGCTTTTTACAAATCAGAGACCCCAAATCTTCTTCTATAATATTCTTGCCCATAGGTTCATGATTAGTCAACAATTTGTCCTGCTTTATATCTTAATTCTTTTTCAGTCACCAGGTTTCAGATGCTAACATGATGCCAACCTCCCTGGGCAGACAACCCCAACATATGTCCTGGAGGCCCGCCTCCCCAGATACCTGCCCCCAAAAGAAAGAAACAAGATGGGAGTATGGATCGACCTGTCAACATCTATGTGCAGCAGAGTGGCAATTACAGAAGCCAGGCCTTCCACCTTCTGCACCCCATAATGACCCTGGGTCCATACTTCCAGATGGATAAAGAATAGGGAAACTATCAAAGGAAGGGATTGGATATGGAACTCTGGAGGTGGGCATTGTGTGGAAATGTACCCCTCTTATCCTATGGTCTTGTCAATATTTTCATTTTATAAATGAAATTTAAGAAAATACAATTTTAAAAAAGAGGGAAAAAAAACACCTGGAATCTCACTGCAAAGTCCAAGAATCAAGTGTGTACCATCATAAGAGTGGAAAATGACCAGCAGAGGGATTGGGTGGTAATGCACCTGGTTAAGTGCACATGTTATAGTGAGGAAGAACCCGGGTTCAAGTCCCTGATCCCCACCTGCAGATGGAAAGCTTTGTGAGTAATGGGCAGGGCTGCTGCTCTGTCTCTTTCCCTCTCTATTTCCCCCTTCTCTCTCAAGTTCTCTCTGTCTCTATCAAATAAATAAATATAATTTTTAAAAAAATTGAAAATGACCAGCAGCACTTTGTGGAGCAGAGGATCTTGATTCTTGAGTGACAGCCACAGCTGGGAGAACCATCTTGATTTGTAGATTCTGATCCTGGGGCAGCAGTGCAGGAGAAAATGCACAGGAGAGTGGTCACAGATCATAGTGCAATCTGAAAAAAGCAGGCACAGCAAGACTCTGAGCCTAGGATAACAGCTCAAAACAGGAGAAGCAAAAGAAGTCATGGGAAACTATATGACTCACCCACCACCCACAGAGGGGTTTAAATTGAGTAAACAAGAAAGACAATTCTCCCCCTGCCAGACTACCACAAAACACAACAGCGCCACCTGCCTGTTGAACAGCACACAACAAAAACATTGAAGAAAACACAAACATTCATCTCCATAAGCACTATGAATATGATTGTAAAAGGCCACTCATGCAAATTAAGGAATCTTGAGATATATTCATCAAAAGAATTAAGAGTTACACAAAAAAGCTCCAAGAAGAAATACAGCAAGAAAGCCTACTTGAGAGGTCTTGTATCCAGACGAAATCAGTTTGAGGATAAAATAGCAAAACCTCCACACTCTCAGAGAGCAAAGCAGTTGAAATAGAAAGGTTTACACACACACACACACACACACACACACAAATGAATCAGTTCTCTTTGAGTTAGCAGACTCTGTCACAAGGAAGAATGTGAAGATGAAGTCCCTGAAGATGAAGAGAAAGAGGAGCAGAGAGCATATTCAGAGCAATGATAGCAGAAAACTTCCCACATCTAGATAATGAACAAAAACTAGATATAGTAGAAATTACCAGACTTGTCAATAAAAACCTGAGAAGCAAAAAGGGCATGAAATGACATTTTTACAATAGTAAAAGATAATTATCAATCACATCTACTATATATATATCCTGCCAAATTACCCTTCAAGTATGAAAGAGAAATCAAAGGCTTCCCAAACATACAGAAACTGAAGGAATTCATCACCACAAACCCTGACCTGCAACAACTATTAGAAGGAGTACTACAAGAAAAGAGGTGAAGGACTCTAACTCCAAACAAGGTAATTTGTATCAGAATATAAGCAGAAACTCAAGCAAAATCAGGAAAAGGACCAATCATATGGAAAAGGAAAGGTAGAAAGGACAGAGCAATGTGACCAATCGAGTAAACCAGGACTGACCATCAAAGGTCTAGACAGCAGAATATAAACTCTTGCATCTCAATATTTGCCTCACCTTTGCTGGCAACAGAAGAAAAATTGTTGGGTGAGATGGGTCAAGAAAAGAAGGATGATAACTCTGCCTGTAAGTGGAATTTGGGAGACAGAGTTAGGATGGGGGGAACTTGGGATGAAACTTGGACTGGGGGAGGGGTACTGCAAGAAAGCAAGGGAGTCTGGGGAAGGAAAGGTACAGGGATCTGGGGGAAGAGCAGGTTTGAGGCCCTGATTGGGGGGAGGCGGTTAAAGGGTGCAGCAGACAGCCGTTATGCAAATGGAGAAACTATACACGTGTGTAAAAACAGATGTGCTGTAATTCATTGACTCCACTCAATAAAATAAAATAAATGAATGAACATGAAGGATAATTGAAATGGGGCTTAATTCAAATGTCCTCAATGTTGTTTAATGGCATAGTCAAGTGCCACCTGAAAGTCTTTCTTTTTTTTTTTTTTTGGTGATTTAATAATGTATTAACAAGACTGTATCTCCACTCCATACACTAGAAAGCACCAAAATTGTGAGTATTTCATTCTTTATGGAACCGTGATATTTATGAATTGACACATTTTTCTCCTTAGATCACTCACCAATTAACTTCAGTTAACCCACCCCATCCCATCCACAGATACTAAGCACCTTTGGGGTTGTAAGAGATTATAAGGGAAGATCTAAGACCAGATATGAGAGAATTGCAGGCCCAGAGGAGTCACTGGAAGCCAGGGGCCTTCTCCTTACTGCACCTGCTCCTATACTAACCAGTATGGAAGCCTCCACATTTCAAGCGACTTGACTACCCAACCAGTCCTGATTATTAAACAATTTGTTCTGCTATATATCGTAAGGCTTTTCAGCCACCGAGTTGCAGATGCTACCATGACGCCAACCTGACTTCTCTGGGCAGATGACCTCACCATTGTGCCCTGGAACCTCACTTCCCCAGAGCCCTGCCCCACTAGGGAAAGAGAGAGACAGGCTGGGGGTGTGGATTGACCTGTCAACACCCACTGTTGTAATTTAACTTAAAAAATGTTTCGGTGGGGCTGGTGTGGCTCGTAAAAGGATCCACAGCGGGGAACTGGAAACTGGTTTAAATAATACAAGGTTTATTAGGCTAAAACAGGTAAAATGCAAAATGAGCACTTATCAAGGGTTAAGAATACGCTAGGTCCATAAAGTCTGAGTATAGTTATCAAAAGTTTAGTCCCATAAGATAAACAATTATCAGCTGAGATATAAATTGGGGGGGGGGGGTCTTAAAAGTTTACGGGCTAGCAGAGTCACACGTGTTTAGTTCCCAGGAGAAGTAGCCATGGCATACCTCCGCAGAGATGCTTCTGACCAGAAGCAGCAGCAGCCCAAGAGAGCAACTAGCTCAAAGTCCCGTGCTTTTATACCTTCCCTTCTCTGAAGCACCTCCTCAGGGTGACTCCATTTGTATGCTAATAGTCCCAAACTCCTGTTGGGTCACAACAGCCCATGTTCAGCAGAGAAGCAATTACAGAAGCCAGCCTTTCCACCTTCTGCTTCCCATAAAGATCTTTGGTCCATACTCCCAGAGAAGGATAAAGACAAAGGGAGCTTCCAGTGGAGGGGAGGGTTTATGGAACTTTATGGTGGGAGTTGTATGGAATTGAATGTCTCTTATACCAAAATCTTGAAAATCATTATTAATCACTAATAAAATTTTTTTAAAAAAAAGAAAATGGTCTCAACTGAGATAACCTTGTTAGTATGAAAGATAAGTCAAATTTTGACACCATATACTAAATAGTAAATATGTGAACTGACAGGGCATGGCCACAGCTAGGGAAATAGCATAATGTTTATGCAAAATACTATCATTTCTGAGGCTCTGAGGTCCCATATTCAATCCCCAGCACCACCATAAGACAGCTGAGCAGTGCTCTGGTGTCTCTGTCACTCTTTCTCTCTAAAATAAAGATAAATAAAATATATTTTTTAAAACAAAAAGCATGATCATAACAGAAAGATATGGATTTACTATCTATATATTTAGATTCTTTTGATGTATTTGATCTCGGTTTTTGTTGTTGTTTGTTTTGTTTTTGTTTTATTTATTAATTATTGGATAGAGACAAAGAGAGATGAGAGGAAAGAGGAAAGACAGAGAGACACCTGCAGCCCTGCTTCAACTCATGAAGTTCCCCCCTGCAGGTGGAAGCAGAGGCTTAATCCCAGGACCTTGAACACTGTAATGTGTGCATTCAACCAGGTGCACCACCACCCGGCACGTTTTGTTGTTGTTGTTTGTTTGTTTTGTTTTGTTTTGTTTTTTGCCTCCAGGTTTATTGCTGGGACTTGGTGCCAACACTAGGAATGAATCCTGGAGGCCTTTTTCCATTTTATTGGATACGACAGAGAGAAATTGAGAGAGGACAGGGAGATAGAGAGGGAAAGAGAAAGATACCTGCAGAGCATAGTACTATGTGCATGCACCAGCTGCACCACCCCCAGCCCCTGATAATTCACCTTTAATACTTACTATTTACTGAGAACCTACTCTTCATCAGTTTTCTCTAAACATTTTATCAGGGTTGGGAAACTTTTTTTTTTTCTGCCAAAGGCCATGAAAATATTTATAACTTTATTTGTGGGCCATTTTTAAATTGTCAACTTAAAAACCCAGACTTAAGGTTGCCAAGAAAAGGTTCTGGTGGCTTTGGTAGGGCCAGACCAAATGATTTCACAGATGATATGTGGCTGGCAGATAGTTCTCCACCCCCAGCTTTCCTTGTATTTGCTCACTTACTCCTATAACACCGCTGCTTTGCAACTGATAAGACTACAAAGCGAGCTGCTTATAAGTCATACAAGAAATCTTGACTTGTTAAATGGAAGATTCCGAATCTGAACCCAGGGAGAGAAATTAAGCATCTCAGTTTATGGCCATTGTACATTTTATTTTATTTTTTGTTTTTATTTATTTTTTAAACTTCTTTATTTGGAGATTAATGTTTTAACAGTCAACAGTAAATACAATGTACATGCATAATATTTCTCAGTTTTCCACACTATACAACCCCCCACTATAGGTCCTCTGCCATCATGTTCCAGGACCTGAACCCTCCTCCCAATTATTCATTTTAAAAGACATGAGATCATTTCATTCAAATTCAACAACTCAAACTTTACCAACTGTGTAAACTCGTTGTCCTAGCTTTTCTTTTTCTACAAGATAGTGGGAAAAATTAGGGGTGTGTGTGTGTGTGTGTGTGTGTGTGTGTGTGTTTCTATGTGTGTGTGTGTGTTTCTGTGTGTACGAGTGTTTCCAAGTTTCTGCACACACCATCTCATTTTATGCTCTAAGCAATCCCATTTTATAAAAAAGGAAAAACTAAGACTCAAGAAAATAGCAACAGGCAGAGGCTGGGATTCACATATGTGACTATCTTTTGCATTATGTTTCTTATGTTCTCTCCAGGTGAGTTACTGTGATTGTATAAGTATTATTACTTTCAGATGTTGCATTTAATTTTGAAAGTGCTATATTATAGAGATTCTATCCATCAGTATGTTTTTATGATGACAGATAATGGCATTAAGGCACACTTTCAACTATTAAATCAGGGAAATAATGACACTTCTGTATAAAGGACAACACTGGTTCAATTCCTAGTATGGGAAACCCAACAATCTACAGGAGATGATCGCTACTTTCAAGAATGTCTGATGGAGAAGTCAAAGCATTTGACCTCTTTGTAATCATCTGAGTTTAGACCTTTTATAAATGTTTGATATCATGGTATGAAGATTGATATAAAAATGGTGTCTCTGGGGGCAAGTGCTGGCACACCTGGTTGAGTGCACATGTTACAAAGCACAAGAACCCAGGCTAGAGCCCCCAGTCACTATCTGCAGGGGGAAAACTTTGCAAGTGGTGAAGCAGGGCTGCAGGTGTCCCTCTGTCTCACTCGCTCTCTGTTACCTCTTCTGATGCTGAGGAATTATTCTGATGCAGTCTCTGCTCCCAGGTTTTACCACGCCCCACAGTGCCCTCTTCAACCAATCCTGTTCCCACACATCACCCCTGGTTATTGCCCAATAAAGTCCCCCTCACCCTCCCCCCACTCTCTCTGGGCTCTCGGCTCTCTCTCTCTCTCTCTGGGCTCCTTCGGGTCACGCTCTCTCTCTCTGCACGTGGTGAGGTAGTGGGGATGGCCATTGTCGGCTGACTTCACATGGCCTGAGCCACCCCCCCATCCTATAATAAAGATTCGTGTATCCCACTTGCTCCAGACCTCCTCTCTTTCTCTTTTCCGTGGTGCAGCCCGACACCTGGCAACAACAACATCTGGCACCCATCGTGTCCCGCATACACGCCCCGCTGGGTGGCCCGGCCTGAGGTCCCCAAAAGCCACCCAGACACAGGTAAGTGGCATCCACCCACCTATGTGGCCCCGCGTTTCCCTCCACCATGGGAATTTTTTCATTTTATGAGGAGGTGTCCCAGACATTATCTCCTTCTCTCCTGGGACAGATTCATGCTCTCAGAGACGCTTTAATCTTCACTACACCATGGGTTCTCATAGCTATAATCGTGACTTACAAGATATGTACGTGGTCTGCCTTGAGGATATACGACCTTGAGGTTGAGATACAAGAGTATGTACTTAAGACTTAGACGCCCTAAGCAGTCAGCAGCTAGACCCAAAACTTCCATTCCTACTGACACGCACACGTGTTCGGTGGCTCCTCCTTTGACCCCCCCCCCAGCTGATCCTGCCGGCCCAGTTCCGGTTTCCATTTCTCTAAGCCCGCCATCTGTTGACCCCGTGGTTCCAGTATCCGCCTCTCTAAGCCTGCCTTCTTTTCACCCCGCGGTTCCGGTTCCTGCTTCCCTAAATCCTCCCCCTGTTGATACGTCATCATTAAGAGACCTTGTGGCTGAGATACGAGAGTTAAAGGATAATTTTTCAGCATTTAAGGACCTTAAACCATGTGCAGTCTGCCCCGAGAGCTCCATCCCCGTAGATACGTGTTCAGTTTCCCCTGTGGCCACTACAGCAGTTTCCATGGCACCTTCCACTTCCATAGCTCTCTCCCCAGTGTCATCGAACCAAATCCACACCTTCCCAGTAAACGTGGCCCCCTCTAGACAAAACCCTCAGGTGTGGCACCCATACACCTTTAAAGAGCTCAGAGAACTCAGACAAGCAGTCAGGGATGACGGGTTTCATGCGTCATGGACTAAGTCCATTTTAAGGAGTTTTTACCAGCACCTTAACAGCCCCCAGGACTGGAAATACCTGGCTTGTGCTGCACTCCCAGACACCCTCTACCTTCAGTGGACAGCGTGCTTCTGCAATGAATGCTCTAGACAATTGCAGGAAAATAGTATCAAACAGGTAGAATGGAATTTTAATGCTCTGTTTGGAGCAGGAGCATTTGAATCCGGAACTCAGCAGGCAGAAGCCAGGTTTCCAACCAGTTATTTTGAACAGGTATGCATCTGCACAACACAAGCATGGGAAAGGGTGACCCCACCCAATGTAGATTCATCAGTTTCCATTAACTCCCTTCACCAAGGCACTGATAAATCATTAGCGAGCTTCATCTCAAGGGTGAGGACAAACTTAGAGAGAAAGGTTTATAATCCTGATGTCCGCTCTCCACTCCTGCGCTCTATTGTCTGAGATGGCATATACCACAATTCCGTCAGGCATGCCTTAAGCTTAAACACCTACACCCAGATAATTGGATTTTAGCAACACAGGAACGAACTTACATCAGGCAATTATGGGGCACCTGCTATGACACAGGTTTATGCAGTTACCCCACGTAATCAAAATGGGGCCTGCTTTCAGTGCGGTCGCCAAGGACATTGGCGTAACCAATGTCCAGATAAGCTGTGACCACGCCTCCAGTCAGGGCAACCCCGCCTCCAGTTAGAGCTACCACGCCTCCAGTCAGGGCAATCCTGCCTCCAGTCAGGGCAATCCCGCCTCCAGTCAGGGCAATCCCTCCTCCAGTCAGGGCAACCCCGCCTCCAATCAGGACAACCCCGCCTTCAGTCAGGGAGCCAGAAGTCACATACGGTCTGTCCAAGATGTAGTAAAGGGTTTCACTGGAAGAGAGATTGTTGGTCAAATTTTCACAAAGATGGCACGCCCCTGAATGGTACAAATTCAGGGCCTGAGATTTTGTGGACCACGAGGTCACCCTTCTATGACAGTAAAGATTGGCAATATTCCTTTTAAATTTTTGATTGACACGGGGGCAGAAAAGACGATTTTAAGACAAGAAGAGGTTCACCAAGATTGGGAACTTCTCCCTGGACCCAGTATACATGGAGTAGGAGGGGTGACCCCATCATTTCGCACATGAGATTCGCTCATGTGGGAAGACCTGGAAGTCTCTAACGGACACTTCCGCCCTTTGGTAGCTGATATTAGCACCAACCTACTGGGCAGAGATCTTCTGGAATGTCTTGATGTTAGGATATCCACAGATGCCTCTGCAGAGCGTAACACTTGCTCCTGTGAGACCAGATATAATCAGCACCCCCAATACTAGCTGCCACTGTTCGTATGCAAACTCCCCACTTAGGCTGGCTTTCTAATGAGCTTGTCTGGGTGGAACAGTGGCCTTTACCTAGGGATAAACTAGAAATTTTAAAAGAGCTCATCCGAGAGCAGTTGTCCTTGGGACACATTCGTCATTCTCGAAGTCCATGGAATACTCCTGTCTTTGTGATTAAAAAGCGCTCAGGAAAATGGTGCCTCCTTCAAGATCTCCATGCGGTAAATAAAACCATGCAGGTCTGGGGCTCCCCCCAAAGGGGTTTGCCTCTTGCTTCTGCAATTCCCACAGGAATTCCAATCATAGCTATTGATATACAAGATCGTTTTTTCTCTATTCCCTTGCATCCGCAAGATTGTAAACGTTTTGCCTTCTCTGTTCCTTCTATTAATAACGCCAGCCCTGCTAATAGATTTGAATGGGTGGTGCTGCCCCAGGGTATGGCCAATAGTCCTACAATTTGTCAGGAGGCTGTTAAATTTGTCTTTTTCCCATATATTCATAAGGGCCTTAATGTTTTTCATTATACAGATGATATTTTAATATGGGGAAAATCAGATACAGATCTCTATGCCTTACGTGATTTTCTCATTCCTGCATTAAAGAAAAGCGGCCTTACTGTAGCTCCTGAGAAGATACAGATAATTACTCCAATATCTTTCTTAGCTTCAGAGATTTCTCTAACGCAAATTCGTCCCTTAAAACCTAATGTCACCTTTCCTTCTAACCTTACTCTTGCTTCTTTACAAAGTTTTCTAGGAAATTTAAATTGGCTTAGGCAGTATCTCTATCTGCCTACAAGCTGCCTCCAACCACTGTTTGACCTGTTGAAATGTAATTTAACTCCCTTCTCAAAATGTAAGTTAACTCCCTCCTCAAAGTGTAAGCCCGAGGCCTCCTTGGCACTGGAAAGGGTTAACCAGGCCCTCCAGGACATGCACCTTGTTCGATTCTCCCCCTCCTCTCCGGTAAACTTTCTAATCTTTAACTCCACCCCCACAGTAGTAGGGGCATTGTGGCAAGACCATGGGGTTCTCGAGTGGCTTCACACGCCAGTAGAAGGAGCTCCAAGACTCCTCACTGAGATAGACGTGTTAGCATTCATGGTTTGCCAAGGGAGAAATAGGTCTGTGCAGGTCTTAGGGAAAGAACCAGATTTAATTATCCTGCCCTTTTCTCTCACAGATACAGAGTGGCTTATACGCCATCATTCCTGCTTTGCCATAAGCTTCGTGGGGTTTGCAGGACAAATAGATAACCATTTTCCTTCTAATAAATTGATAGCTTCTTTACCTCTTTTGCCTCTACTAGCACCTAAACTTTTCTCTTGGGATCCCATTCCCTCTGCTCCTACAGTCTTTACTGATGGTGGTAAAAAGGGAGCTGCTGCCCTTATATATTACCCAGACAAACAATCTCCTAAACCTCTCTTTACTGAGCTTCCTGAGAACTCCCCTCAGTACAAAGAACTTCATGCTGTTTTCCTTGCATTAAAAGCTGTACCAGAATCCTTCAACCTTTTTTCTGACAGTGTGTACACTGTTAACTTACTTCCATGGCTTGCTCGTTCTTATGTGAAAATTGATGACAACCCACTTTCCCCTCTCTTGATTCAAATCACCTCTATGCTCTGTTCTCAAACCCAACCACTGTATATTCAACACTTTCATTCCTACAGCCCTCTTCCTGGTTCCCTGTCCGAAGGGAATGCTGCAGTTGACCGCCTTGCCTCCACAGGAACTTTCCCAGTCTCTGTCTCTGATCCTGCTAATTTTCATTCTCTAACCCATGTTAATCTTAAAGGCCTTTGAGCTCGATTTCCTGATGTTCCTTTACCACAGTTAAAACATATTCTCTCTACATGCTCTTCTTGTGCAAGTCTCATAAAGACACCTGCTATCCAGACCCTTGGGGTTAACCCCTGAGGTTTAAAAGCTAATGCTATTTGGCAAATTGATGTCACCCACATACCAAACTTTGGCAAACAAAAATATGTGTTTGTCTCAATTGATACCTTTTCTAAGTTTATGTGGGCTACAGCTCAGACAGGAGAAAGCTCTAAAAAGCTTATAAGCCATATGGTCTCCTGTTTTGCTGTGATGGTCTTACCTTTTCAACTGAAAACAGACAATGTAGCTACATTTACAAGCAAACAATTTAAAGATTTTTGTTCCCTCTGGAATATTACTCGTACCACGGGCATTCCCTACAATACACAGGGACAAGGCATTGTCGAGAGGGCCCATCAAACTCTGAAGGCTCAATTAAATAAAGATAAAGGAGGAACATATCCCCCCAATATCCAGCTAGCAAAAGACTTAACTACATTAAATCTCTTTAATATTTACAATAATTCAGACCTACCTCCTATCATTCTGGCAAACACCATCTACCCTCCCATCCATTAAGGTCAAATGGAAAGACCCACTTGATAAAATTTGGAAAGGGCCTGACCCCCTATTGACCATGGGTAGGGGTTTCACATGCGTTTTCCCTCAAAATTTCTCTAAACCTGTCTGGGTTCCTGCCCGCCATGTCCAACAATACCCGCAGGGTGGCGCTGTTATCCCTGAAGAATAAGAAATACTACAAGAGGACCAGATGCAGGATACATCCCAGGACCCGTAATATGACATGGCAGAACCTACAAAATCTGGCTCACAGAAACCTCTCTCCTACCCTTTCCCTGAATGTCTTATGTTATAACTGGCCAGTTGTGTTTTGTGAGTGAGTGTGTTGAATGACAAAAAAATTTTTTTGCATGACCCATCTGCTCGGAGTACTCTAAAAGGTAATTGGCTTTATATAAAATGCTGGATGCAGCCAAAGTTTCTGGAGACATCCAGAAACATTCCAAAATTTTTGTTTTTCTCCCTCTTTTGATTTTTATATATAGTTTTGGTATATATGTAAGTGTTTAGTCTTAAACTGTGTTACTAATGACAGATATAAATTTGTTTTTAAAATGACATGTTTTTATAACAAAAGTTCTTTTTCCTCCAGTGTGTTATAACTAAATGTTAATGGGTATGTCTCAAGTTTGGTAACACTAACTTAATGGTCAAAAGTATAACCCTACAGCTACATTATTACCAGACAAGGTAAAAATTAATTTGCTAAGGTAACTAACTATTTAAGGTAAAAGTCTAAATGCTTAACGTGACTATACTTTCCCAAAACTAAAATATAAATTCTCTGTACAGGACACCTTTGGAGTGCCCCCAAAAGTGCCCTGTAAACTATCTTGTGGAAATTAATCCACAACAGATCTGGCATCAATCTGGCACTGTAAATGTTAAAATCATTGTCACAAAAATGTGTTAACTCTCTAAGCAATTTGAGTCTGTTTAAAATACATATTTTAACTAAAATTGGTCTCAAGATCCTGCTGCAGAGACTGCTACAGGAGGTCACATTAGATGACCTTTAAATAAAATCATAAAGATATTTAAACCAATTATAATCATCGAGGTATCAACTATAATAAACCTCTAACTTGTTACAAGTTTAAATTAACCACGAGAAGCAGATTGTTTGTGTTTCTTTCACAGGAATCCCGGAAAAACCATCTGAACCCCTGCACACCCTGACGTCACCCACTAGACGGCACGACTACAGTGACTAGACAGCACGACTACAGTGACTAGACAGCACGACTACAGTGACACACCCCCCGAAACCCTAGATGTCACTCAATGCGATCTGAAGAACCTGATACACAGACTCCGAGGACAGAACTTTCTTAATACCTGCTTGCCGTTCCTGCTTCTGATTTGCCTGTCACATGTTGGCGGTTCCAGCTGGCTATCTACAGAAAAGCAGAATTCCAGCGGCTGACCTCCCTCATGCAGTGTCTCATCCCCTGCCAATTCTTCCCCTAGCCATCTACTTTGGACTGAGACTTGTATCGGACTTGCTGGCATACCCTATTGACATTTTACACAATTTTGAAGCAGCTTATTTCCCTTCACACTGCTGGTTTTTCATAGACTGATCCTGAGTAATTCATAGACTTTTACATACTGTTGTCATGAGGACTATACAATGCCAAATAGGCCCTCTGTTTGGTGGGTCATGCCCTCTTGCCTTCCCCTCATTATGTACCTTTGCCCCTTCTCCCCCCAAGCAGGGAACGTTCCTTTTCACACCAACCCTTCCCTTCACATCACACTGGCTTTTACTACTCCCCTACTTATCCCTTCCTGTTTTGTTATATCATTTAGGTTTATGCCCAAAAGGTTTCTGCTCCATGATAGTCTTTTACAGACTTTGAACCATCTTATGCTATTACTAGATAGAAAGATAGAAAAGATGTAGAGATATTGTGAAGAGATGGTTCAGCAGGCTGCGCTTAAACCTATGAGATGAGTCCCTCCAGGTAAGTCTCTCTCTCTAAAGAGGGGTTGAGCACAGGGGGACACATAAATCTCACAAGGTTGGCAGCCATTTAAGCCTTCCCTCCTCCACAGAAAGGCCTACATCTTCCCACCTGAGCACAGCACTCCTTAATAACATTTAAGCCTGCTCCATTCCATTTTTTTTTTACTGTGTCCATTTAGTTATAAAGGGAAAGGAGGAGATGATGCTGAGGAATTATTCTGATGTAGTCTCTGCCCCCAGGTTTTACCATGCCCCGCAGTGCCCCCTTCAACCAATCCTGCCCCCACACATCACCCCTGGTTATTGCCCAATAAAAGCCCCCTCACCACCACCCCCGCTCTCTCTGGGTTCTTGGCTCTCTCTCTCTCTCTCTCTCTCTGCTCCTTCGGGTCGCACGCTCTCTCTCTCTGAGTGGTGAGGTAGTGGGGATGGCCATTGTCGGCTGACTCTATGTGGCCTGAGCCACCCCCCCCCCCATCCTATAATAAAGATTCGTGTATCCCACTTGCTCCAGACCTCCTCTCTCTCTCTTCTCCGTGGTGCAGCCCAACACCTGGCAACAACATCTTCCCTCTCAATGTTTGGCTGTCTATATCCAATAAAAAAGAAAACAAAAAAAATATGCTGTTGTCTGGTTTAATACAGAATCCATAGTCTTCATTAACTTACCCAAAGGCCTGAATGACAGAAATTTTTTTTAATAAAGGACAAACTGGGCACCAATTCCTGCAGTTATGCTGCCTCCATGGATAGAGAGAGAAATGCAGGCCAAATGGAATCTTTCAATGACCCAGCACTAAAGTCTACACACTAGTTGGTTCTAGTTTTAAATTAGGTTCTTTACTTCCCAGTGGGTTTATTAAAAGGAGTTATATGTAATTCAACTTACTTGGGAAAACCTGGAGGGGTTCATGTTATTAAGTATTTATTTAGAAGAAAATTATTACTGGTATTTCTTTTTTAAATTTTTATTTATTAAATGGGAATATTAACAAGACCATAGGATGAGAGGTATAATTCCACACAATTACCACCACCAAAGCTCTGTATCCCATCTCCTTCCTAGAAAGCTTTCCTATTCTTTATACCGCTGGGAGTATGTGCCCATTATGGGTGCAGAAGGTGGAAGGTCTGGCTTATGTAATTGCTTCCCTGTTGAACACATTGGCCGGTCAATCCATACTCCCAGCCTGACTATCTCTTTCCCTAGTGAGGCATAGGTATGGGGATGCAGGGCTCCAGGACACATTAGTGGGGTGGAATGTCCAGGGATTACTGGTATTTCTTGTTTTTTAAATTTATTTATTTATAAAATGAAAACACTGACAAGACCATAGGATAAGAGGGTTACGATTCCCACCACTGGAGCTCCATTTCCCATCCCCTCCTCTGATAGCTTTCCTATTCTTTATCCCTCTGGGAGTATGGACCCAGGGTCATTATGGGATGCAGAAGGTGGAAGGTCTGGCTTCTGTAATTGCCCCAGCCATACTATCTCTCTTTCCCTACTTGGGTAGGGCTCTAGAGAAGTGGAGCTTCAGGACACATTGGCAGTGTCATCTGTCCACAGAAGTCCAGTTGACTTCATGGTAGCATCTGGAACCTTGTGGCTGAAAAAGAGTTAACATTTAAAGCCATACAAATTGTTGACTAATCATGAACCTAAAGGCTGGAATATTGCAGATGAAGTTTTGGGGTCTTCTTTTTGGAAATAGCTAGTAGGTCTATTTTAAGTATATTCCAAAGGGCTCATGCCTTTATTAGTTTTTGCCTGAGCCTGACATCTAATATGCATGTGGACTGAGGTTACTGTCTGGGAAGATGACGTCATGGCTAGAAAAAGGGCTAGAAAGCTGGATCAGGGAAGAGAATAGCTCCCAAATATGGGAAAGTGTATAAATATTGTTGACTGTAAATTCCATCAATTTGATCTGGGGCCCATATTCAGCGTGGGAGTCTATGTAACCTCTACACCCCTGTAGGTCCAAACTTGCATTCTGTGTTCATCAGCAGGAACATTCTGAGTTGCACCAATTTCAGGACCCATCTTCTTCAGGTGGTAGATAGAGTATGTTATTCAACTCCCCTTCAGAGGATGGAATATTCTTTACCATTACTGATCCACTTTGAGGGCAGGGTCCTATGGGGACCCCGAAAGGGGTCCATTATGTTGTTCCTGTTGGAGATGACCAGTGATAATGGGAAGAGGAATTTATTCGAGGTCTAGGCTCATCGTGTTTGTGTGGGAATCTCAGGACACCCTGACTGGGGTCTCAGCTGATGGGGTGGCCTGATAGTGACTAAAGAGTCATCATTAAAGTATGCCAGTCTCTTGTCCTTATTCAGCTTTTGTAGTCCTTACTTAGATAAGGTTAGCTTTGGAGTGCCTACTGAGGGAAGTGTAATAGAAAGTAGGTGAGGAGGGGATCTAGGTCTAAGTAGGAACTGTTTCATTAGGTACTTTAAGGTGTCTTTTTAGATCTTTCTACTTGCTTGCTTCATTTATTTACTCACTGCAAACTATTGTGTACTTTTGCTTTAAGATATATATTTTGCCCTAATTTATGGATACATCTGCCCTATTTCATGGGACCTAGTTTATATCTAGGTTTTGAGGATTTGTTAGGAAGTGGATTACCTGAAACAGAATTAAGGAGTCCTGTGAGAAAGGAAAGGTCTCATCTGATTACTGATGCTGAAGGGTTGGCATTTCCATGTCTGATGTCTCTGGACACATTCCTAGGGAAATACCCCAAGGACTCCATAACATCCAACCAAAAAGATATGTGTACACCTATGTTCATAGCAGCACAATTCATAATAGCTAAAACTTGGAAGCAACCCAGGTGCCCAACAACAGATAAATGGCTGAGAAAGCTGTGGTATATATACACAATGGAATACTACGCAGCTATTAAAAACAATGAACCTACCTTCTCTGACTGATCTTGGATGGAGCTAGAAAGAATTATGTTAAGTGAGCTAAGTCAGAAAGGCAAAGACAAGTACAGGATGATCCCACTCATAAACAGACGTTGAGAAAGAAGAACAGAAAGGGAAACTCAAAGCAGGATCTGACAGACTTTGGAGTAGAGCACCAAAGTAAAAGTTTCTGGGTGCAGGGTGAGGGTACATGGTCAGCTTCACGGGGGGAGGGGATGGGAGGATGGGATGGGACACAGTCTTTTGGTGGTGGGAATGGTGTTTATGTACACTCCTATTAGCTTGTAGTTATATAAATCACTATTTAATTAATATGAGAGGGAAGAACTTGATTGAATGTCTCAAACTTTTCAGTACACAGACCATAGGCTGAGTCTTTGAAATGTTGACTCTCCTAAAATCTTAGACCAGGAGAACAGGAGCAACCAGTGGCTTTATAAAATATGGATATATATATAAATAATGTCAAAGGATAAAATATGGTGAGGTCGTGTATGATATAGCAAATCCTAACAATGGGATTTTCAAAGTCAACCCAACTGATAAATGATTTGGTTATAGCAATAACTATCTATTGCATTCCTAAATCCTAAGACAGCAGGAACCTCCTGCTTTCTCTATAAAGCCTGAATTTCCCCTAGTCCTAGAACCTCTAGGGTGGGGCTCACTTTCCAGCATGCTTCTTTCAATTTATACCAACTGATACTGCATCTGTTGATAGCAACCTATTCAATGCAATGAATACCACCTCAGCATGCTTCACTTCGGAATGTGTCCAGAGACATCAGTAATCCTGATATTTCTCTCTCTTTTTTTTTTAGATTTTAAATTAAATAAAGTAATAAAAGATAGGCAAGGACATTACATAATGATTAGAGGATCAATCAGCCAAGAAGACTTAACAATTATTAACATCTATGCACCCAATGAGGGACCATCTAAATACATCAAACACCTACTGAAAGAACTTCAAAAATACATCAATAGTAATACAATAATAGTGGGAGATTTTAACACCCCTCTCTCACACTTAGACACATCAACAAAGCAGAAAATCAACAAAGAAATAAGAGAATGTAATGAAGAGATGATCAGACTAGACCTCCTGGACATCTTCAGAGCCCTTCACCCCAAAAAACTGGAATACACCTTCTTTTCAAATCCACACAACACATACTCAAGGACAGACCACATGTTAGGTCACAAAGACAGCCATCAATAAATTCAAGAGCATTGACATCATCCCAAGTATCTTCTCAGACCACAGTGTAGTAAAAATAACATTTAACAACAAACAGAAAATTATTAAAAGTTACAGAATTTGGAAACTAAACAACATACTGATTACTGATATTTCTAAGGGTTTCAGGCTTTGAAGTCGCAAGATTCCTCCTATGCCTCAGCCTTCCACAATTGTCAAACACAGCCACTAGAGGGTAGTACTGAATCACACTTAGCTCAAAAATGCTTTAGTTCCTTTTTTGAAAACAAAGCCAAAAAGAAAAAAAAATGCCTATGAAATATATATATATATACTTGTGATGTTGTTTGTGAAGCAGGGTTTTTTGTTGTTTGTTTTGTTAACAGTTTACAGTTCAGGCCAATGGAGTCAACACGGTGAATTCCTGGTTTGCCAACAGAAGCCAGTGAAGAAGTGAACAGATGGACAGACTGTCTGATGATAACCTTCCCTTAGATTGTTCTCATGGAAATAATTTTGTATAATTTTGTGTTTGCAATGAACACAATAACTGCCAAAAAAAAAAAGAAAGAAAGAAAGAAAGAAAGAAAACCTACAATTTTGTGGGTTTTTTTTTTTTTTTTCTATTGTTTGTTTTAGTTTGCTCTGGAGGCTTCTGGAAGAGCTCCCACATAGAGATTTGATGGGGAATTTTTTTTTTTTTTTTTGGAAATGTGCCTAGTGGGTAACTTCATGGTTAGATCAAGAAACCCAGTGCAAAATATACTTGTTCACCAGGCCCATCTTAGTCTCTTTGCCATGTCTTATAACTGCAAATGTGTGATATAGTTCTGCTAATCTAGTCTGACCAGCTGTAGTCTTGTACCCATAGAGCAAGAGAGTAACTTGACAAGAAATGTGTATCCCACATTAAAGGGGAAAACAAACTGTGGGAAAAGACTGATGAGAACAGAGCATGTTCTCATGGAGAACATGGACAATTAGGACACTGTTACTCCCCAACTGACTGACAATTGAGTTTGGAATTGGCAGACTGTGCAGGATGCTTGGAACCCCTGGGTTGCCAGTCAAAGCATGTTCAATCCATTCGTATGCTATACCACAGGCAGAGGGGAGCCACCAGCACTGAGCAGTTACTGTGTTTATTAGCAGCTTTCTAATCCCAATCTTCATTTGTAAAATGGGAATAATAATGCTCAATTTAACATATTGCTTTGAGAGGAAAAGGTATTTGATAGGAAAAGCTACTAATAACCCCCTAAAAGTCCCACCCCGTGTAAATAGCAGCATAGGTGAACTGACTTCCCTGGACTTGCCTATGACCTACGAAGTGTTTTAGTGAACCAGGCGCTCTTCCAAGTGCATAGCATGATCATTTCATTTCCATCTGTGATAGCTACAACTCGTGATTTCTTATTTCCAATTTAAGGATGAAGCTTGGAATAGAAACATCAGTGGTGGGCCAGGTGGACTTGCACATAAATATGGGAGACGTGTGAAATTATATGCATGAGATGACAACAATCTTGTAAAAAATTTCCTCGATATATGAAACCAATCAAAATGAGGAAGCTCTTCCAGGAAAAGGAAATGAAAAATTGAAGGGACATGAATTCAAATCCAAGTCATAAGGCTCCAGACCTGTCGCTCTAAACCAAACCACCACTCAAGGTATCCTCACTGCCCTTGGTGGGTGTTCAGACACTGACTGAGTTACACATTCCCTGGCCAGTGTCCACAGCTGTCAAAAGAAACATGTCACATGTACTCTGGACATGTGAGGCAGGAGAGTTAGTAACGTTATTTCAGAGTCTACTACTTGCCAGGCTTTAGATCTCTAATGAAAATATGCAAATATCTAATATAAATATCATTTGATTCTTACAGTAGTCATGGAAGAAAAGAATTAATATCCTCATGTTAAATTGTGAAAGCTTGTGGTCCGGGAGGTGGCGCAATGATAAAGCTTTGGACTCTCAAGCATGGGATCCTGGGTTTGATCCCCAGCAGCATATGTGCCAGAGTGACGTCTGGTTCTTTCTCTCTCCTCCTATCTTTCTCATTAATAAATAAATAATCTTTAAAAAAAAATTGTGAAAGCTTGTGACAGAAAAGTCATCTAACTGACTCAAGGACACACACAATAAATGGCAAAAATAAGACTTCAATGTGACATCTGTTAACTTGGAAGAATTCTCATGAGCTATTATTACATGAGTAAAGCAAATCTTTAAAGTACACACAATACACATATGTGAAGAATTACATCATTAAGATATGGAAATATACAGTTTGTGTTGTTAATTTGTGTAAAAAAGTATAAGAATGTCCCCAGCTGTGACCATGAATTGGGAAATCATGTTTGGGAGCTACTCTGATCAGTACGTAAGACATAAAGCAGGGCAAATTCTTTAATAAACAGGAGCCATAAGATAGGAATAGAGAAGATGAAATTAGGGGTCTTTGTGCGGGAAGAAACTAGGAAGTCTATTTTAGGTATATTTCTAGAGGCCCATGACTTTAGTAATTTTTGCCCGAGCTGGATAGCTAATCTACAGGTGGACTAAAAGTATTATCTGGAAAGAAGGTGTCAGAATTGAGAATAAGTCTAGAAAGCTGGATTAAGGCAGAGAGTAGCTCACAAACATGAAGGAAGGAAATAATTTCATCATTTTTAATAGGTAACTAGTATTCCATTGTGTATCACAATGATCTTATCCACTCATCTGCCATTGGACATCAGGAATGCTTCCAAATTTGGGATATTACAAATTGTGCTCCTTTGAACATAGGTAAACACATTTCTTTGGATAGGGGATTTTGTTTCTTTTGGAAAATCATCAGGAGAGAAATTGCTGGGTCTTAGGGTATGTCCATTTCTACAGTTAGGGGGGTTTGGTGTTGTTGTTTATTGTTTGTTTGTTTTTCCCCACTAGGGTTATCACTGGGTCTTAGTGCCAGCACTACTATTTGACTGCTACCAGAAGCCATTATTTTTGCATTTTTTTCTTTCTATTTGATTTTCTAGGACATAAATTGAGAGGGGAACAGAGGAAGAGAAGGAAATACAAAGAGGCACTTGCAGACTTGCTTCAGCACTCGTGTGGCGAACCCAGGTCCTTAAACATAGTAGTGTGTGTCCTCAACCCGGTGTACCACCACCCAGCACCCCATCTCTAATGTTTTAAGGAAATTCCAGATTCTTTCCCACAGGTCTTGGACCAATTTACATTTCCACCAGAAGTGTAAACACATCTCAGCATCCTCTCTAACACTGTTGTTTCTGCCCTTTCTCTTCTTCTTCTTTTATTTCTTTTTTAGTTTTTTTTATTACTGATTTACAAAAAATTGTAAGATAATAGGAGTATAACTCCATGTTTTTCCCACCACCAGAGTTCTGTGTCCCCAGCCTCTACTCTGGAATCTACAGTAGCTCTCTAAGGTCACCAATATAGTCTGATTCCATAACTATTTATATTATATGTGTATATACATAGATATATACATACATTTTTCCCATTTTTTAATTAAACAGGTAATGTTTATTGTCACTCCTAAGTTCTAATTGGGCTTGATACTATTGAACATATTTCTATATTTTTTTAAGATTTAAAAAAATGTTCTTAGGGAGTTAGTATTGATTCCCAAAATTATGGGATAACAGGTGTATAATTCCACACTGTTCTCACCACTTGAGTTCATTGTCCCCATTCCCTCCATTGGAAACTGCAGTTCTCCTAAAGACATATATGAAGGTTGATTTTTATTTCTATGGTATGACCACCTGTCTATTTTTTTCATGGTCTTGACTTCTCTTCCCTTCTAAGTCACACCTACATCCACTACTACTTTTGAATGTGCTTCTTTTTTTTTTTTTTTTTTTTGGTCCTGGTGGAGCTAGAGTTCAGAGCTTTCTGGTCATTTTCTCCTAACATTTATCCCATCCTGGGAATATAAACCAAAATTCTTTATGGAGTACAGAACGCAGAAAGTCAGGCTTCTGTAATTGCTTCCCCACTGTTAATGGTGTTGATAGATCAATTTGTACCCCCAGCCTGTTTATATCTTTCCATAGTTGGGTAGGATTCTGGAGAGGTAAAGTAAATGGTGAGGGCATCTGCCTAGGGAAATCAGGATAGAATCATAGCAACATCAACAATTTGGTGGCATAAAGGCAGTATAAAGCAGGACAAAATTTTAATTAACAGGAGCCAAAACATAGGGAAAAAGAGGATGAAATTAGGGGTCCTGAAGTGGAAAGAAGCTAGGAACTCTTTTCCATCTAAATTTTATAGACATTTTCAATGATATGAATCCAATGTCAAGGAAGACTAAGGCAGAATCAAAACAATGGAACTACATCAAATTGAAAAGCTTCTGTAAAGTAAAAGAGACCACCACCAAAACAGATTCCCTATAGAATGGAAGAAGTTCTTTACATTCCATACATCAGACAAGAGGCTAATAACCAAAATATATAAAGAACTCACCATCTCAGCAACAAAAAAGCAAATGACCCTTCCTGAAAATGGGAAAAGGATATGAACATAAAAAGCTAACAGACATGAAAAATTACTCCAAGTCATTGATTCTCAGAGAAACACAAGTAAAGACAACAATTAGATACCACTTCACCCCTGTGAGAATGTCATACATCAGAAATGATAGCAACAACAAAATCCTAAAAGGTTGTGAGGGTAAAGGAACCCCCATGCACTGCTGATGGGAATGTAAATTTGGTCCAGACCCTGTGGAGAGTAGTCTGGAGAACTTGCAGAAGGTGAGAAATGAACCTTCCTTATTAACAGCAATTCCTCTCCTAGGGATATATACTAAGGAATGAAATAGACCCATCCAAAAAGATTTGTGTATACCTATGTTCATAACAGCAGAATTTGTAATAGCCAAAACCTGGAACCAATCCCAGTGTCCAACCACAGATGAGTGGCTGAGAAAGTTTTGGTCTATATACACAATGGAATACTGTTCAATATTTTAAATAGTGGTTTCACCTTCTTCACCCCATCTTGGATGGACCTTGAAGGAATCATGTTAAATTAGAAAAGCCAAAAAGATAAGGATGAATATAGGATGATCCCATTCTTCCCATTTTATCAACGGCTCTGCCTTCACTTCTTTTCTAAGTCACCCCTATACCTATTAGTACTTAGGTGTCTTTCCTTTGTTCTGCTTCTTTCTCAGATAAGAGAAAGAATGCCTGGTTTCCTTTGGTGTTATCCAGATTTGATTCCCTTACATTGATGGTGTGTAAACAAGACTTCTGGTGACAAACACTTCGGGTCCTTATGGAATGGGGGTACAAAGCCCTCTGGCTTACTTTCCCTATTACTTACCCCCTAGGACTATGGACCAAAAATTTTTTGGCAATTTTTATTGCTTTCATAATGATAGACAAGATTGTGGGATAAGAGAGGTACAATTCTACACAATTCCCACCACCAGAGTTCCACATTCCATCCCCTCCATTAGAAGCCTCCCTATTTTTTAGCCCTCTGGAAACATGGACCCAGAATCATTAAGAGGTGCAGAAGGTGGAAGGTCTGACTTCTGTAATTGCTTCTTTGCTGAACATGGGTACTGGCAAGTCTATCCATACTCCCAGGCTTTTTTTTATCTTTACCTAGTGGGGCAGGGCTCTGGAATGGTGGGGGTCCCAGGACACATTGATGAGATCATCTGTCCAGAGACATCAGGTTGGCATCAGTTGTAGTGACTGCAACCTGGTGGCTGAAAAGCATTAAGATATAAAGCAGAACAAATTGTTAAATAATCAGGAACTCAAAGGTAAGAATATAGCAGATGAGATTTGGGGGTCTCCATTTTTGGAAAAGGCTAGTTAGTAGGTCTATTTTAGGTATATTTCAAGGGGCCATAACATTACTTTTTAAAAATAGCTTTATTGGAGGATTAATAGTTTACAGTTAACAGTAAAATACAATAGTTTGTACATGCAAAACATTTCCACATAACAATACAACTCCCACTAGATCCTCCTCTGCCATGATGTTCCAGGACCTGAACCCTTCCCCCCCACCCCAGAGTCTTTTACTTTGGTGCAATACACAAGTTCCAGTCCAAGTTCTGCTTAGAGGTCTCCCTTCTGATCTTGTTTTTCAACTTCTGCCTATAAGTGAAGTCATCCCATATTCATCCTTCTGTTTCTGACTTATTTTACTTAACATAATATCTTCGAGCTCCATCTGAAAAGGTGAACTTACCATGAACCAGAGACATTGGAGCCTCAGGAATAAGAGTATCTTTGCATAACCATTATGCCATCTACTCCTGTTTATATTTCTCAGTTTTCCACATAACAATTCAACCCCCTCTATGTCCTCCTCTGGCATCATGTTCCAGGACCTGAACCCTCCCCCGCACCCCAGAGTCCTTTACTTTGGTGCAATACACCAAACTCAGTCCAGTTCTGCTTTGTGTTCATTTTCAACCTTTTTGTTTGTTTGTTTGTTTGTTTGTTTTTCATTGAAGGTGTCTTTAAAATTTAGATGGAAAAGAGTTCTGCCAGTATTTTCCTCTAAGCATTTGAGTTTCTGGTCTGACATCCAAGGGGTGTTTAAATCCCCTACTGAAGGGGAAGTTGGTGGCACACCCGGTTGAGTGCATGAATTACAATGTGCAAGGGGATCCAGGTTCAAGCCCCTGGTCCCCACCTGCAGGAGGAAAGCTTTGCGAGTGGTGAAGTAGTGCTGCAGGTGTCTCTCTGTCTCTCTCCCTTTCTGTCACCCTCTTGATTTCTGGCTGTCTCTATCCAATAAATAAAAAGATAATAAAAAAAATTTTTAAAGAAAAAAAAGAAATCCCCTTACTGTTACTGTTTGCTGTTAATATACTGCTCTAGCCCTTTTAGCAGATGTTTGATGCCTCTCCTTGGGTGCATAGCTGTTAATAATTGTTACTACCTCTTGACTGACTGATCCTCTGAGCATTAAGTAATGTCTATCCCTATCTTTTTAAATTGTATTTATTTTAAGCTCTCTCCCCTCTGTTGTTTTCTATAGTTCATATATTTTGTTACCCTGTTCTGATACTGTATTAGCTTGTTCAGTTAGTTGTACTCTTAGCTCAGCTATTTCAGCTCTCAGCTCTCTAATTACCTTGAAATAGTTTTCTTTTGGAGTCTCATTTGCTGTTTCCCCATTTCTGATTATATTACTTTCAGATTCTTTCTTCACTTCTTTGACTAATACCTCAATTAGTGTTTGGATCTTGTCCTAAGTCTTATGTGCTTCTACCACTGGGATGGGGTTTATCTGAGCTTTTGTCCTAGTTCATTTCTCCAATGTTTCTTCTTGGTTTAACCATTGTATATGGTGTGTTATGAGGCCCCCTCTCAGTACTATTCAATCCACTAGTCACACTTGCTTGGATTGACTGACGTCTAATTAAGGTACTTAAAGAGTTCACAGGTATGGAAAGTAACAGTTGTTTTAACGTTGTCTCAGTTCTTGAGGTGAAGCGGTGGCTATTAAGCCCTCAGGCCCAAAGTACCAGGCCCAATTTGGCAGCAGTCCTTGGCCCTGTGAGTTTCAAAACAAATCCCATTTGTACTCCACAGTTTCTGAGTCAAGTATTTAACATGTTTCCGAATTTATTAGGAGAACAATGTGGAAAGGCTGCCACTATACAGCCCCACTTCCAGACCACTGGGAGTGTGTGCCTTCCCCTGAGTTTCCTGATCAGGTCTCTGTCCCCTTGTCAGCACAGGGCCTCCTGCTGCTACTCTAGCCTCCAAGGGACAGTAGCAATGGAGACTCACAGTTGCATTTAGTGAGCCTTAAGGGATTCTCTCCTCCTGTCAGCAGTTTATTAGTTGATAAAGCTCAGACCAAAGGTGGTGCCTTAACTGGCAGGCTGTTACCAGTTGCTCCTGAGTAGGTATGGGGCTTTCAGCCCCAGGAATCTCTCCTTAGGTCCTTCTGTCTGCAAGCCACACAAGTTTGCACTCACTCTTAACTAGGTGGGTTCCCAGAGTATTCAGAGTCTTGTCTTGTTGTGTTCTCAGGTCATCTTCTTTGTTATTTTTAGTTGATCAGCGGACAATTTTCCTTCTTCTTTTACAATCTTTATCTCTATAATTTCTTCTTCTTACTTTATTGCTATGGCTAGGACTTCCAAGACTATGTTGAGTAGTAATGGTGAGAGTGCATATTTCTGCCTTGTACCTGGTCAAAGAGAAAATTTTCAGTTTCTGTAATTTTACTATATGTTGACTGAACTGGTTTGAGGAATTTTCCATCAATCCCCATTATTTTTAATGTTTTTTATCATGAAAGGATGTTTAATCTTGTCAAAGGCTTCCCCTTTGTCTATTGAAATAACAATATGATTTTTAATTGCATTTTGTTGATGTGGTGGTCACATTGACTTACATATACTGAACCAGTGTTGCATCCCTAGAGTAAGTCCTACTTGGTTACAAGGTACAATATTTCTAATGTATTTCTGTATCCAGTTTGCTAGAACTTTACTCAATGTTTTAGATTCTATATTCATTAGAGATATTGATCTGTAGTTTTATCTTTTTGTTGTACCTCAGTCCAGTCTTGATATCTGGATGATACTGGTAGATAATATTGTTGTGTCCTTAATATTTTGGAAGAGCTTGATAAGTATACATAGTAGCTCTTCCTTAACTAAATACATATTCTAAACATTTATTTGCCTTTTTTCTACTGTACTACCTACTAAAGAAAAAATAAACACGTGGACATGTTCCTTTGTCAAAGAACATCTGACTATATTTCTGTGTGCCTACTTCTGAACTCTCTGTTTTGTTCCTTTGATCCATTTGTCCATTCTTTCACTAATACTACACTATCTTAATTATTGTAATGTTGTAATATCTTGAAGTCAAGTAGTGTTAGTTCTCCAATTTTGTTCTCTCTTCTAGTATTGAGTTGGCTACTCTAGTTTTTTTGTTTCTCCACATAAAATTTAAAATTAGATTGACCGTATTCATTAAAGTAATTTTCATAAATGTTGATTGGTATTAACACATATATTTAATCTATATATCAAGTTGGGAAGAACTGATTTCTTAACAATGTCAAGTCAACATATCCATAAAAATGAAATATCTTCCTTCATTTACTTAGTTCTTTGATTTTATTCATCATATTTTGTGGTTTTCATCATATTAGATCTTGTAAATATTTTATTTATTTATACCTAAGTAATTCACTGTATGAATGCTAGTATAGATAGTAATATTTCACTATGAACTATGAACTTCTACAGTCCTCACTTTTTATTTCTTCTTCTTAGCTGGTACTGCATAGCCCTAGGGGGCTAGGTTTGGATATTTTCTCCCCACAAGGAAGGCTTGAACAAAAAATAACATGTTAAGGGAGATAAGGAATAAAACTATTCATCACATGTGCATAACTAAATCTCTGTATACTTTATAAATAATAAATATTGTTATATCTAGTAAAGACCATGCATCGAAAAAGATTTTAACTTAAAAAACAAGGAAAGCGGAAAACACAGTATAATAGTTATATATATCTTTCTTGCCTAAGACTCTGAAGCTCCAGCAGGTTCAGTTCCTAAAACCAACATAAGCCAGAGCTGAGAAGTACTGTGGTATTAAAAAAAAAAAAAAAAAAAAAGGAAAAAAGAAAGATAGAGAGAAAGAAAAAAAGATTTAAAATGGGGACAGGGATACAGACATACTCTACCACTGTGCTCTACCACTGAGTTGAAGACCCAAGTTAGATCCCTAACACCAGGTATTCCAAAGCTGAATGTTATTCTGGTCTCTCTCTCTCTCTCTCTCTCTCTCTCTCTCCATATATATGTATACCTCTATCTCTTTCCATGGTTATTTTTAAAAGAAGTAATATAAGATTCTAACTGTGCCAAAGAAAAAGACGATATATCTTCCCCACAAATAATAATAATAATAAAAGCAGATAACATCCGATTGTGTGCCAATGAAAATTTACCTTTGGGGGTCAGGCAGTAGTGCAGCGGGTTAAGCGCAAATGGCGCGAAAACGCAAGGACCTCATAAGGATCCCGGTTCGAGCCCCTGGCTCCCCACCTGTAGGGGAGTTGCTTCACAGGCTGTGAAGCAGGTCTGCAAGTGTGTATCTTTCTCTCTTCCTCTCTGTCTTCCCCTCCTCTCTCCAGTTTTCTCTGTCCTAGTCATCAACAATGACATCAATAACAGCGATAATAATAACTACAACAACGATAAAACTACCAGGGCAACAAAAGGGGAAAAAAGGCCTCCAGGAGCAGTGAATTCATGGTGCAGGCATCAAGCCCCAGCAATAACTCTGGAAGCAAAAACAAGAAAAAGAAAATTTACCTTTAAAGTTCTGAAAAAAAAAATGTATTTCCCAATTACATACTTCTATTCAATTGTGAGGACAAAATTAAAAGTCTTTCTAGATTTGCAAGGGTTCACAGATTTGCCTTCCACACACCCTTTCTTAAGAATTTACTTGAGGATATGACTTAATAAAATGATGTCTTATTATTTCCTCAGAAGTAAAATGAAGGTAAAGATTATGTCTTTGGTCTTGAAACTGCTCACCACAGAGCCCAGGGCTCTAACACATGTGTCATGAGGCCTGGTGGGTACAGGATGACAGAGGAAGTGGGGCAGAGCCCAGCTCTTGTTCCCATCGAAATCAGAAAAACTTCACTTGGAACTGCTTCTTAAAATGAATTTCTGCAGAAGGTTTCACTAGAAGAAAGAGTTCTGCAGTTTTGAATCATTTGGAAATTCTGAGATTGGACAATCACAAAAGTCCCCCAGGCTTAAATGCTCCACAAGTCTATGAATTCCGGCAAGTTTTGGTCAAACACCATGTGTTGAAATGTGCAGTGCCCAAACTCGTTTCTACAAACTAACTTGTAACGTTTATCATTAAAAATAAAAACTCTTTCAAGGATGGGCCATAAATTTTGCTCAGACTGCTTAAGCCTTGCTCTTAAAAGTTTCCCTTTTTGGGAGTCAGGCTGTAGCTCAGCGGGTTAAGTGCAGGTGGCACAAAGCACAAGGACTGGCATAAGGATCCCGGTTCGAGCCCTGGCTCCCCACCTGCAGGGGAGTCGCTTCACAGGCGGTGAAGCAGGTCTGCAGGTGTCTATCTTTCTCTCCCCCTCTCTGTCTGCCCCTCCTCTCTCCATTTCTCTCTGTCCTATCCAACAACAACGACATCAATAACTACAACAATAAAACAAAAAGGGCAACAAAAAGGAATAAATAAATATAAAATAAAATTAAAAAAAAAAAGTTTCCCTTTTATCACAGTAGAAATCCTGAGGAAATTAATTCAATGCTGTGAAAACAATAGGCTTGAAATCAGGAAAATGGATTGTGAATCTAAAATGGTTAATTTCTGTGGGCTTTCAATCCTTTCCTTACATAAGTAGAGTTAAAAAGTTTTGGTTTTTGTTAATTTGTTTTGGTTTGGTTTGGTTTAGTTTTTGGCTCAAAAATCAAATCAGAGTGATGGTTAACGAGCAAGACAGTGTTGTGACCCCAAATGCAATTTAGTAAAATACGTTTCTAGGACTTGGGCAGAAGTGAATTAATCTGGTCAGCATTCCAAGCTGGATCCTGGTGTGCTGTTCCAAACTCAACTACTCTATGAATAGTTGATGAATTCTTTCTTGTTACTCAATCAGATGGTCAGCAACTTGCACCCAGATTTTATTTTAATAACTAAAAATATTTAAGGTCTAAGACCTCTATATAAAAAGCTCTTTATAAGGAATGGCATTAAGAATCAAAGGTAAGCCACCCCAAAGCCTTAGAATTATTTTTTGTTTCTTCACCACTGCAACATTAATTTAGTTCATAATCATATCAGTTGATAAGATAAGCTTATAGAAAGTAAAATAGGAACAGCAAAAAAAAAAGTTATTGAAGACAGATAAATGAAGGTAGAGATCCCTAAAATCACTAAGTATAGCTAAGGTAGCTTCTGCATGAGCTTTACAGACATTAGACTTTCACAAAGCAAATCTTCAAAATTAAATTGGGCACTGTGTTAGCTTTTCACTTTTCCAAGTAAAGATATTAAGGAAGTGAAATTAAAAACCAGCCAAGATCTTCACATCAATTACAGTAGCAGATTCATAGGAAAGACAAGCATGACACCAAAATGTCAGGAAGAATATATTATTTACATAGTGACCATTTTAAAGTGTACCACAATAAAACATGTACTTCTCATCTCACTACAGACTGACTAAGCATTGTCAAAGGAAAGTATTCATTCAAAGCCTGGCATCTGAAACCACTAGAATACTCTATTGTGAGCATGAAATTAAACAGAAGAGCCCAAAGTTCTATAAGCAGAAGGAAAGTTCCCAGTGCCACATCACGTGTTAACTCCACTCTGCACAGTGAGCAAAACCTGCTTAGTGTGCTCCTCCATCAGGAAGTGATTGCATTTCCAAATTCCAAAAATTTCCAAGAATGCTTTCTCCAAAACACATATATTTTATATAGTTCCCAAACTAACAACATTCACAGTGCTTTGAGAAGATACACCTGATTTTCATATCTTGATGTAATATCTTGCAATCTAGATAAATTATTAGTACTAATAGATTTTTTTTTCTTTTGTGGAGTCTTTGGGTTTCTCTATATAGTTGATCATCTCATATGCAAGTGACTTTTATGTTCTTCCTTTCTATCTATTTCAATTGCCTTTCTTTTCCTCTCTTGCCTCTCTTTTTCCTCAGGGATCCCAATAACTCAGATATTAGTCTTTCCGATGGAATTTGCTAATTTGTAAAGAAGTGCTTCATTTTTCCTAAATCTATCCTCTCTAAGAGTTATAAACTCACAAAATGTGGTGATTGAAATTTTCTCCTTCACCTGGTTAAGTCTGCTTCTGAGACCTCTTACCTCAACCTGAACTGCATTCAAAGTGTCCTTTAGGCCCTGAATTTCTATTTGGATTTTTTGTTTCTGTACTTTGTAGTTCTATTGTAAAATGATCAGTGAGTTCTTGAATCTTAATCTTAATTTCTTAAATTGAATTTATAATGAGTTTTCTGAACTCTGTCTCCATTTTTTTCTAGATTTATGCCTGTCTGGTCATATGGGTTTTCTGTCATTGTTGTCTGTGTATTTCTCAGCTTCTGCACTTAGTGTTCTTTTATAGTTGTGACAGCAGAAGGTACTGTGGCTAAGAAGTTTGATTCCCTTGTTTCTATGTACTGGTGGCAGAGGGGAGAATATATCCTGAGTCACCAGGCTGGGCCAGTGTTCCTGATGTCAATATAGACTGCTGTTCCAGTCTTAGGCAACAGCATTCAGTGGAAAATCAAGAAGTCACCGCTGTAAATTGCTGAGATTATAGGTGATACTTTTTAACAGTTCTTTGTTGCTTAAATTTAGACCCAGAAGTTATGAGTCTCAGCCACCAGTCTCCAAATTTGGTGCCAGCAATCCCTGAGCCACGGTTTTGAGTCCTGGGAACACCTCTCTCACCCCCTTTCCATCCACAAGCCACACGTGTGGTGATTTTCTTTCCTTTTCTACTCTCTTTCTTTCTTTCTTTCTTTCTTTCTTTCTTTCTTTCTTCCTCTCTTTCTTTCTTTCTTTCTCTCTTTCTTCCTCTTCTTTTCTTTTCTTTTTTTTAACAGTTGTTTCTTTAACTCAGCCCCAAAAGTAGTGTGCCTTAGCTGCCAAGCTCCCAATTTGGCGCTAGCTGTCCATTAGTACAACCCTTTAGTTCCAGGTATCTCTCCCTCACCCCTTTTCTGTCCATGAGCTACACATGTCTACTCATCTGTGGCTTAGTAAGTTTCTAAGAGATCCTGGTCATATTTTCTGGAGTTTCAGGTGATTTTCATTGCTGTTCCTAGTTGACCTGGGAAAGCAAGAACAAGACTTCTCCCTAAACATTTCTATCATGAAAGAGTGTTAGGTTTTGTCAAATGTCTTTTCTGTATTTATCAAGAAGATCTTTTATTCCATTAAGATTTTTCCATTACTTTATTGACTTCTACATATTAGGACAACTTCACATTCCTTGGATAAGTGCTATGTAATCCTAGTATATAATCTTTCTTTTATGCTGGTACATTTAGTCCTCAAGCATGTTGTTACAATTTTTTACATCTATGTTTCTAAAGGATGTTAGTTTATAATTTTCTGGTGATGTCTTTATTTGATTTGGGCATTAGAGTAAAACTGGTTCCTATAGGTTGGGCTAGGATGTGTTCTTTGGAGAAATAATAAAGCCAGAAACAATGGGTAGAAACAGTAGAATGATCCAAAAATTAGGCAGAAAAAGTATAATGCATGAAAAATTACTAACTTGACCTGATGAATAATTGCTGGTAGAACTATGCTAAAATGTAATATTAAATTATCCTTTGAATATTATTGTGCTGCTCAAGTTAACTGTGCAGGAAATAAATATAAGATTTTTATTCTACATTTTAGTCACTTTGAATCATTCTCTGTGGCAAAGGTTGTTCATTGTGCCCCATTAACTTCTCCTTTCATTTTTCTTTAGAAATAGAAATCATTATCTGGACACATAACAGTGCAAAAATATACATTTCTCAGCCATTCTTCACTTTCATGTGGACATATGACTAGGTTCTATTCAATAAGTGGAGAAGCCATGCAATTTATAGGTCATACCCTTAAAAAGTAGAAGTAAAACATCTTTCTTATCTCCTATTACTATTTGTTGGACTGTGGAAGTCATGATGGAAGTAAGTGCAATTATCATAGACCACAAGATGCAAGTCAGGTCACCAACGTCATTAAGAATCATTAAACAAAAAGACAAAATAAGTAATTTTTTTAAAGACTGTTGCTTTTATATGTATTTTGGGGGAGGGCTTTTATATCCTCTCCTTTTATTCTTTATTGGCCACATTTCTTTCAGTTCTTCCCCTCTTCCTCCCAACCCCACTCACATCATGATTGCTTTTATCAGAGCCTCCATGTAATGAAATTCTATGGTTAATTCTAAACCCTCATAGTACTAGACTGGTCAGCATCTGATACATGTGTATACCTTCTCCTCTTTAAACCAATTCATTTGGCTTATAGAACACATCTCTCTTCTGGGCTTCTTCCACCCTCACTAGTTGTAATTTTCAGTCTGTTCCTGTCTCTTTTTTCTTGCTCCTGTTAATGTGTTCTTGGAATGCTTCCGTGTCCTAGCAAGTGCCTTTTCTACGTACAGTTGCTTCCATAGTGACATATATGCTAACTTGGATTTAAATATACAGATACTGAAAGTCTCAATGTTTATTTCCATTCTATTGGACTGTAAACCCAATGAAGGCAAGAATCTTTGCTTTCCTAGAGCTTCTTCACTGCCAAGATCTGCACCTGCCCCCATCTCAGTACAGAAAATAAGTATTTGTTGAGTGAAAAAATACCTAAAAGTTATCTACACTGTATGAACACCATCTTCAAAGCACTGATTGTTGGGACCTGGCAGTGGTTGGTATTCCCAGGTGCAGAGACCCAGGTTCACTCCCCCAATTCCCAACTGCAGGATGAGGTGTAGAGAGTTTCATAGGTAGTGGAGTGGTGCTATAGGTGTCTCTCTGTCCTTCTTTCCTTCTCTATCTCTGTCTCTCTCCCAGCACCCAAAACTGGCTTCCAAGAGTGGTGGAGTCATGTAGGCACTGAACCCCAGTGATAACAGGTGAAAAAAACTAAAATACCTTATCCTTGAAACAGCAGAAGGAAAAGGAAACTATATCCTACCTCAGAACACCAAGCATATGTAAACTAAATTCTCGCTATGAAATTCTGGTAGCACAGCCTGACTGTCTCATTCTTGCTGTTTTGGGCCAACTACATAATAACTGTGATGACAATATAGCAATATCTTCAGTTATTTTTTGAGAATTTATATCACTGAAGAATATGTAATTATATGCCAAAGTCAATAATATTCTTTAAAATTTGAGTTTTTATCTGTAGTGGGGGTTAAAATTCACAGACATGAGCTAAGTACCAACATTTTTAGGGTCATAAACAATGGCAAAAGACTGCAAATACTTTATTTATTTATTTTGATAGAGACAGGGAAACTGAGAGAGAGAAGGGGAAGGTAGAAAAGGTTGTAGCACTACTTCAACACTCTTGAAGCTCTCCCCCACCACCCCACATATGCACCCCATAAAATAGCCATGGGAGTTTGAACCCAGGTCCTTATGAATGGTTACATGTGTGCTCAACCAGGTGCACCACCAGTGGGCCCAAAGTAAATAATTCTAAAGCATATTTATAGGGTCTTCTTTTATACACTGTGGATACTTAGTCATTCAAGAGTACATATGTCAAATTATTAGTTAGCTGAGGCTCAGCTAGTCCTAATATACCTGTCTTATGTAGCAAGGTGAACCAGGACTTGGAATTGTATTTTCCCTTTAAAAGTCATGAAATAACTGTAAAGCCCATCCACCATCTCCCCAGACAATAACTGGAGTTCACATGCATATTAGATGTCAGGCATAGGCAAAAAATAGTAAAGTCATGGGCCTTCTGGAATATACCTAGAAGAGACCTACTAGCTTTTTTTTTTCTTTTTTTGCCTCCAGGGTTATTGCTTGGATTCATGCCTGCACTATGAATCCACTGCTCCTAGAGGCTATTTTTTCCCTTTTGTTGCCCTTGTTGTTTATTGTTGTTGCTATTGGATAGAACAGAGAGAAATGGAGAGAGGAGGGAAAGATAGGGGTGGGGGAGAGAAAGACAGACACCTGCAGACCTGCTTCACTGCTTGTGAAGCAACCCACCTGCAGGTGGTGAACCAGGGGCTGGAACTGGGATCCTTAAGCCAGTCCTTGAGCTTTGTGCCATGTACGCTTAACCTGCTGCGCTACTGCCTCCCCCACTAGCTTTTTCTAAAACAGAGACCCAAATCTTTATCTGCAATATTCTTGCCTTTAGGTTCTTGGTTAATCAGCACTTTTTTCTTCTTTATATCTTAACTCTTCTTCAGCCACCAGGTTCCAGATGATACCATGATGCCAACGTGATTTCCCTTGACAGATAACCCCACCATGTGTCCTGGAATCCCACCTCCCCAGAACCCTGCCCCTCTAGGGAAAGAGAGAGACAGCCTGGGAATATGGATTGACCTGCCAACGCCCATGTTCAGTGGAGAAGCAATTACAGAAGCCAGACCTTCCCTTCCACTTTTTGCTCCCAACAATGACACTGGGTCCATACTCCCAAAAAGATAAAGAATAGGGGAAACTATCAAGGGAGGGGATTGGATATGGAACTCTAGCGGTGGGCATTGTGTGGAAATGTACTCCTCTTATCCTACAATCTTGTCAATATTTCTATTTTATAAATAAATTTTTTTCTAATTTTTTTAAAAAGTCATGAAATAGTGTGCAGAGGTTTAATTTCTTGGATATTTGTTGACTGGCATCTGGTGAGCAGCTCAGGTTGACTGTCTCATTGTACGATCTTCTTTGTTAGTATGTGAGATTGTGTGCCTAAGTGTATGTATCTTAAAAATACTCTTTTTAGGGCCAGAAAGATAGCTCAGTGTGCTGAAGCACAGAATTGCCATGCTTGAGGCTCTAAAGTACTCGGGTTCAATTCCTGGCAGCACCATAAGCCAGAGCTGATGATGTCTCTCAATCTCTCTCTCTCTCTCTTTCCTTGTCTCTCTCATAAAAAGGATATCTTTTGAGGTATTATTCAGACAATATACTGTTTAGTTCTTGAGTGGAGGAAACTAAGAGCTGAGATAAATACCTAAAAATCCGTCAATGAAAAGAGAAAGCAGACCGTTCAGGAGAGAAAATGATTCTCACTTGGGAAACTAAATTCTCAGAAACGGTATCTTCAGAGCTTGTATTTGACAGATCATTGCCAAAGCCTACCTCCCACATCTGGGAGAAGCGAAGATGTCAAGAAGAGGTAGTGTTTTAGATTCAGTTAGCTGCCTTCACGAGCACATGCACAACTCTCTTCCTTCTAACAAATTTGTTTTGGTATCCAATTTTGTTCTCCATTAAATTCAGAGGAATATTCACCCCATTCTAGGTCTAGAAGAAGATCCTGATTCATCTAAACAAGGGGGTCATGAAACTTTTCTGTTAAGGGCAAAATAGTAAATGTTTAGGTTTTCAGTGATATAAGTTCTGGTCACATTTGTTTTAAACTGTTAATAACCTCTTCAAAATGTAAATATTCTACCATGCCTTCCACTTAAATAAGAAATGTTTTTGAGTTTAATGGGGCATACAAAAACAAGTCACAGGCTGGATTTGGCCCCAAGGTTAGACTATACCAACCCCATATCTAATCAATCATATTTTTTTTCTTTGTAACTCCTTCAGAAGAGGGCATGTGATCCAGTTCTTGTCAACGAGACACAAAAAATGGCAGATTATGGTGGCAGGGGAAGATAAAGTACCAAAACACTTCTTCCTCAGCCTATTACCTTGAAGTTGGATAAGCTGAGCTAAAAAGAATAACCTCATTAATAGTATGCATGTAAATATCCTGACACTTCACAACAAAATGAAAAAATAATAATAAAATAATAAGAGAATTTAGAGCTATTCTTAAATCTTAAGGAGGGTTTTGAAAACACATGGTGTTGTGGGAATACAAGTTTGCTGTTGTGCTTTTCTAGAAAGCAAAAATCCTCAAGTCTTGATGACAAAAACCACTTTTTTATTGTAGTTATTATTGTTATTGTTATTGATGTCTTCATTGTTGGATAGGACAGAGAGAAATGGAGAGAGGAGGGGAAGGCAGAGAGGGAGGCGAAAAAGACAGACACCTGCAGACCTGCTTCACCTCCTGTGAAGCGATGCCCCTGCAGGTGGGGAAGCTGGGGGCTCGAACCGGGATCCTTAAGTTGGTCCTTGTGCTTTGTGCCACCTATGCTTAACCCTGTGCGCTACCGCTACCACCCAACTCCCAGAAACCACTTTTAATTTTCCAAAGTTTCATGCTTACAAATGTATCCATAGTAGAAGATAGAGAGGAGGAGGGCAGTTTTTTTTTTCCTTTTGGAGTAGAACTTTGAAAAGCCACAGAACTTTCTGTTCATATCTGTAAAGACCTTAAAGTTCCATTTTGAGAAGTCTAAAGACCTATGGTTGGGGCTTATTGGTGTTGACACTTAACACCCTGTAATGCTCAAAAATCAAAATAACAGGAAGAAAAAACAGGAGGAGCCTACTGAAGTCACACAGAGTAATAAGTTTACAAAAAATTTAGATGTCCTGTCAGCACTTTCTAATGGGAAGTGAAAGATAGACAAGGAACTCACTGCTAAAAAAAAAAAAAAAAAAAAAAAATCAAGAGAGGCCCCATGAAAACGAAGCTTCAATTTGTGACTTTAAATAATATTTTCTTTATAAGTTTTGGAGGATAAAGGGGTTAGTTTAGGTGTTTACATTGCCTGAACTGCATGTTTAGTGAATCTTCAGTGTTGAATGGATCAGACGAAGGCACAGAGTCCAATTCAAAGCAGGAAAGAGAGTTAGCCATTACTTGAGGATGTGATTCTAAGGCTGGTACTAACACCAGTGTTAGAGAAAATACCCAATAAGACCACAAATGTAGCACACCTGAACACCAATATCCTGTTTTGAAAAAATTAGAGAGGTTGGTTAATTACCACATTTTGGAGATCAAATCTGGTTACACCCTTTAGACTGACTGCTTTCTTCCAACCAAGTAATATACCAGGAAACGTCCCCTCCCAGGATGGACCACCACCCTTTGCCCTACCTGGTTCTACCTAAGAATTCATTTCTTCACCTTTAGCTAGATCAACAAAGGAAGGCCACAGATGACTTCCTTCAGAACTGGCAAGGGACAGAAAGTTTGGAAGCAACATTTTTGGGACTGGGGCTATCCACTAAATGAAAGAAATAGAAGTCTAAATACCCATTGGCTGCTATCTTCTGTTCAAGCCATTGCCAACAAGCTGAATGGTTACTAGTTTAGCAGTTAGACAAAGATCATATCAAGGGTCACCCTTCCAGAGTAATCTAATTAACATTACAGCTGCTACAGAGATCCAGGTACCTACTCAAGGAGAAGAAAATGGTAATGGAATCAGGAATTGTGACTGATGGTTTCTAAAGTTGGGTGATAGAAATTCATATGAGAAGAAAAATCTTTTGTGATCAGACTACATAAAATATTAACTATTAACAAGACCAAAGATACTACTACATTGAAACCTCACAATAATGTTAGGTGATGTTAGCAATTGCCTTCTCTGTTCTTTATTTTCATTTTTGTATAAGTAATATAATATGTCCTATTGAGTTTCTTCCCTTAAAGAAAGTAGAACTCAGAGAAATAAATCAAATTGTCAAGTAGTTAAGAGGCCTGACTAGAAGGTAAGACTCTCACACAGAAAAACGTACAGGAAAGCTTAAGGAGATATTTGTGCCTTTTCACTCATTTTAATCCCATACATTTTTTTAATCTCCTGGACACTTGAAAAGTGTCAGACATTATGTAAATAGTAACACATAAGCCTGTTAGTGCAAATGGAAGAGTTCCTGGTTAGACATACAAAGTACCCCATTTTGAGCCTGGTCCCCATTAGACTAGGGGACAGTTTTGGTGCAGTGGTGCCTTCCCATCATGCCCTCTGTCCCTCTTTCTCTATCTGAAAAAAAATCTCAGCCCAGAACAATGGAGCCCCATCAAGAGCATAGTAAGTGAATAAATGAAAACTAATAAGAATTAATATTCATATACAGAAGCAACCAAGTGCTGATGGTTTAAAGCAGATTTTAATACAGCTTCTAGGCCAAGGCTACAGTACTGTGGTTATGCAAAAGATTTCCATGCCTGAAGCTCCAGGGTCCCAGGTTCGACTCCAGGAATGACCTCATATGAACCAGAACTGAGTATTGTTCTGGCTAAAAAGAAATGCCACAAAATCGTGTCTATCAAGTTTTCTTGCCCCCACCCACTGACTTTTATGGTTACCAATGAAAGATATTCCCATGAGATGAGATACATGGAGAGGATGTGTTAATAGCCCTCGGCAGGCAGGAAAGTAGTTTATTTGTTTCATTTGTTTCATTTGTGTTGGACAGTCTCAACCCAGTGTGTTTGGTGCTGTGAGTCTGCTCCAGTTCTGGAAAGCTCAGGATGACGTGTTTGATTTGTGGCTAGTAAGACTCAAATGATGGGTAACTGGGATCTGCCATAAAAACAAGCTGGGGGTTGGGTGCTGGAGCACTAGGTTAAGTACACATATCACCATATGCAAGGACCTAGGATCAAGCTTCCACGCCCCACCTGCGGGTGTGACGCTTCATGAGCAGTATAGAACACCTGCAGGTGTTTTATCATTCTCTTCCTCTCTATCTCCCCTCCTTTCTCAATTTCTCTCTGTCCTGTCAAATAAAACAGAAAGAAAAGGGGAAAAAAATGGCTCCAGGGGCAGTGGATTCATGGCATGGTGCCAACACCAAGCCCCAGGGATAATCCTGGCAGCAATAAAAAAATTAATAAAATAAAATAAAAAAGACAAGCAATGCTAACTGACATAAGCTAGCCAAGTAGTTGTTATGGTCAATGGGTATTTATAGCAACAGGCAAGGGCTGTCTGGAAAAGGACAGTCAATGAAGCATGTCGTAGTGTGCACACTGGAGATGGCAGTCCACATCCTATCTCTGAGTCTCGGGCATCAGAACAATAAGCATTTTAGGTGGTGTATAAAGTCAAACCATTATATCATTCCTCTCCTTAGCAGACGCTCCGTATTTATGGAATTTACTCAGCCTAAAGTGATGGAGACCGTGTAACTTCACTTCTCAGAAATGGTATGATAAGGGCCTGGCAGTGGCACACCTGGTAGAGCACGATGTTATATGTGCAGGGACCCTCGGACCCTTGTTCAAGCCCCCGGTTCCCACTTGCAGGGCTTGGCAGGGGGTAAGATTCACGATCAGTAAAGCATTGCTGTAGGTGTCTCTTTCTCTCCCTCTCTAATCTCCTTTCCATCTCAATTTCTCAGTCTCTATCCAATAAATAAGACAATATTTTTTTTAAAAAAGAGATGATGTGAGAGAAATCAATCACATTCTTAACTAAGCTGGATCTCTACTCAGAAAAGAAAAATAAAAACTTTCCCAGAAGTGGAAATACTAGAAGCTGGTAGAAGAGTTCATGTTCTCAATGACCCAGAACAAAGACAAGCAGTCTTTCCTGCCTCCAAAGAAGCTAGCTGTGCCCCTGCGAACTATAGCTGAGCAGTGTGAGCAGTCTTCATACTCCTGGCTCACAGTCACCAGTTTTTCTTTTTTTCTCTTTTTAAATCTTTTTGTATCTTTACTTACTTATTGGGTAGACACAGTCAGAAATTGAGAGGGAAGGGAGTTATAGAGAGGGACAGAGACATAGAGACATCTGCAGCCTTGTTTCACCACCTGTAAAGCTTTCCCCCCTGCAGGTGGGAACCAGGGTCTCGAACCTGGGTCCTCACATACTGTTATATGTGTACTCAACTAGGTGCCATCACCCAGCCCCACCAGTTTTTCTCTAATAAATATAGTTTATTTTTCTTTTCAACCTGGGTTTTCCATGAGCCGAGTGTCTACTTCTTCTTCCTCTCCTCCTCCTCCTCCTTTTTTTTTTTTTTTGCCTCCAGGGTTATCTCTGGGGTTCAGTGCCAGCACTACAAATCCACTGCTCCTGGCAGCCATTTTTTTCTCATTTTTTAATTAGATAGAACAGAGAGAAATTAAGAGAGGAGAGGGAGATAGAGAGGGAGAGAGAAAGGCACCTTCAGACCAGCTTCACCACTTGTGAAGCATCTCCGCTGCAGGTGAGAAGCAGGGGGCTCGAACCTAGATCCTTGTGCGGATCCTGGAGATTTGTACCATCTGTGCTTAAGCCAGTGTGCCACCACCCAGCCCCCCAACTCTCCATTCTTTCTTCTCAATCTGGCTCTTTTGACCTGTACCAATAAATTGGAACTATAATGCCCCACTTAAACACAACAGTCATAAAAAAACAACCTAAATAATTCCATATTTTCAGAGACTCTAGTGCTGTAGAATGAAATCATTACATTCTTTCTGGATGCTCCAAGTTTGCACTTTGAAGTGAATTACTTTAAGGGATTCTAAAAGCATGAGGAGGAACATAGATGTTATTTCACTGTTTTTACTTTACTCCATACAGTTGGCCACAGAAATAAACATCCAACTGCACTTAGCAACTTGTGCTTTTTACCCACGAGTTCTCAGTCTTGACTACACATCAGAGTCAGCTGGGGAATTTTTTTTCAAATGTGATGTCTGTGTCTCAGACCTGATGGTTCTGACTCAATGGATTGAAATCCAAGCAACAACAGTGTTTAAAATATCCCCCAGGTGGTTATAATAAACAGCATGGGCTGAGAGCCATTGCTAACTTTATAAAGTTTGTTATGGGAGCAGTCAGAATTCTATGTTCATCTCTGAGGACAGAGGCTCAGAGGAGATGTTTCCTTGATTCACGAGCACTTCTTGCCTGTCACGTACATCTTCTTCATAATTGACTTAGACTGGTGCCGTGACTCATTTCAAAACAAAACAAAACCAAAAAAAAGTCCAAATTCCATTTTTGGTAGATCTAAACAACTATAGCAATGTTCATCCTGCAGCCTCTCTCTAAGCAGCACATTCTACTGTGCAGATCATGTTCCTGATGCAGCGTCTCATTTGATCCTCACCACACTCCTGCCACAAACAGTCAAATGTTACTTTGCCAAGAGAGAGAAAGAGAGGAGGGAGAGGGAGAGGGAGAGGGAGAGGGAGAGGGAGAGGGAGAGGGAGAGGGAGAGGGAGAGGGAGAGGGAGAGGGAGAGGGAGAGGGAGAGGGAGAGGGAGAGAGAGAGAGGGAGAGAGAGAGTTTCCCAGGATCACACTGAGAGGAAGTAGCAGAACTGGGTCCCGGAAGGAGATTTCATCCATGAAGGTCTTTGCCTCCTCCAATGCTCCTCACCGCTGATATTCTACCCAATCCTACTTACCCAGTACTATGACTCAATGTCATTTGCCTTCTATTGGGTTGCCAGCAAAGTCAAGTTTTATTTTCCTGTTTTCCTAGGCAAAAAAAAGGATCATGACTTCCCAGCAACCCAACACAATGCTTCTCATTCTTGAGAGTTTGTTTGGAGGTTCTAACAGGGGTGTGTAGCTACTAGTATACCTCTACTGGGGAAGGCCATCCATCCGTCCTCTTTGACTGAGGGACACAGCTTCAGGAGGGATGCACATGGAGAAGTGAGGGAGCAAGGGGACACCCACCTAGCCAGCCAGATCAGCCAAATCAACCCTGGCAATCAATAGAGTGACAGATGTTGCAGCCAGATTAATCTCACATTCAATGCTTCTCATTCTTAAGGTACACGTGAAGCACGTGATAATCTTGTAAAAAATGTAGAATTCACATTGGGTTTGAGGTAGTTAGCCAGATTATTTAATTCTCACCCATTCTGAGTGACAATGACATGGCTGCCCCATGAATTACACTTTGAACAGCCAAGTTACAAAATGTGTCCCTTCAAGAAAAAACTAAGAAGGAAATATTATAATGGGGTTTCATTCATCTTCTGGATGTTCATAAAACAGCCCACATTTATTGGAACAATTAATCAGATCTTTGGCCATTCTCTCTCTGACTAGGCTATGTGTTATCCTTCTGGCAGTTGCACCAGTGTTGTGCTCATGTCTGGAAAGGGGTCAACAGCTGGAGTTGCAGCAGTCATTGGCTGTAATTCATTTCTCTCTCTCTCTCTCTCTCTCTCTCTCTCTCTCTCTTTTCCTGTAGTTCTCAGGCTATCAGGAAAGTCCCCATGGAGCCACTGGGTGGGCCATCTGGCCATGCAGCTGGCCTGGGCTTCTGAGTCTGAGAACACAATAGGGATTCACTACATGCAGTCCAAATCCTTGAATGACACCTTCAGTTCCTGGAAATAAACTATCAGGAATGATAGTTTTTGCAAAGGGTTTGATTTGGAATCCATTTAAATAGTGCTATATGAACAGTGATGATAATGTTCTCTTTTAGTTTGTCCTACTCCAAAAACAACCTGTTAATATTTACTATTAGCACAGAGGACAATGACCCCAAAGACTTTGGTTTAATTCCACTCTTGCTATGAATTGCACAACTTTGAGCAAATATTACAAACTTCCCACCCTTTAAACTATTAAACAATGGGACTGGCAAAATAGGTCACTTGAATAATGGTGTGCTGCTTTGTCATGGGTGGCCCAGGTTCAAGTTTGACCCCCACTGCAACTGGAGGAAGGAAACTTTGGTGGTATGGTCAGCTTCTCTCTCTCTCTCTCTCTCTCTCTGTGTGTGTGTGTGTGTGTGTGTGTGTGTGTGTGTGTGTGTGTGTGTGTGTGTGTGTGTCTATCTCTATCTATCTATCTATCTGTCTATATATCTGTCTACCTATCTATCATTTCAGAGCCATGAAGCCCAGGTAACAATTAAAAATTAAGTACTAAGGCAAGCATAAACCTATAGGACTACATCAAATTAAAAAGCTTCTGAACAGCAAAAGAAACCACTACCCAAACCAAGAGACCCCTCACAGAATGGGAGAAGATCTTTACATGCCATACATCAGACAAGAGTTTAATAGCCAAAATATATAAAAATCTTGCCAAAATCAACAATAAGAAAACAAATAACACCATCCAAAAATGGAGGGAAGATATGGACAGAATATTTGCCACAGAAGAGACCCAAAAGGTCGAGAAACACATGAAAAAATGCTCCAAGTCTTAGACTGTCAGAGAAATGCAAATGAAGACAACAATGAGATACCACTTCACTCCTGTGAGAATGTCATACATCAAAAAGGTAACAGCAGCAAATGCTGGAAAGGTTTTGGGGTCAAAGGAACCCTCCTGCATTGCTGGTGGGAATGTAAATTGGTCCAACCTCTGTGGGGAACAGTCTGGAGAACTCTCAGAAGGCTAGAAATGGACCTACCCTATGATCCAGAAATTCCTCTCCTGGGGATATATCCTAAGGAACACAACACACCCATCCAAAAAGATCTGTGTATACCTATGTTCTTAGCAGCACAATTTGTAATAGCTAAAACTTGGAAGCAACCCAGGTGTCCAACAACAGATGAGTGGCTGAGCAAGTTGTGGTATATATACACAGTGGAATACTACTCAGCCATAAAAAATGGTGACTTCACCATTTTCAGCCAGTCTTGGATGGACCTTGTGAAATAAGTCAAAAACAGAAGGATGAATATGGGATGACCTCACTCTCAGGCAGAAGTTAAAAAACAAGATCAGAAGAGAAAACACAAGTAGAACCTGAACTGGAATTGGCATATTGCACCAAAGTAAAAGACTCTGGGGGTGGGTAGGGGTAGGGGGAGAATATAGGTCCAAGAAGGATGACAAAGGACCTTCTAGGGGTTGTATCGTTATATGGAAAACTGAGAAATGTTATGTATGTACAAACTACTGCATTTACTGTTGAATGTAAAACATTAATTTCCCAATAAAGAAAGTTTTAAAAATAAAAATAAATAAAAAATTTTAAAAATGAAGTACTAATAATCTTTTGAATAAATTTTTGTACCTTTATAAAGAAGGAGAAATTATTGTAGCAAAAATTTTTATTACTTTTCCTTCTATTTACATCTTTCCTCCTTAAAATAAAACACACTTGGGCTGGATAGTGGCATACCTGCTTGAATGCACATGTTACAATGCACAAGGACCTGGGTTCAAGCCCCCAGTCCCCACCTACTGGGGGAAAGCTCTGCAAGTGGTGAAGCAGGTCTGCAGGTGTCTCTCTGTCTCTTTCCCTATCTATCTCCCCCTCCCTCTAGATTTCTGGCTGTCTCTATCCAATAAATAAATGAAGATAATAATTTTTTTAAATTTTTAATTATCTTTATTTATGTATTAGATAGAGATAGCCAGAAATCGAGAGGCAAGGAGGTGGTAGAGATGGGAGAGAGAGAGATACCTGCAGCACTGCTTCACCACTTGCAAAGCTTCTCCCCTGCAGGTGGGGACTGGGGACTCGAACTAGGGTCCTTGCACATTGCAACAAGTGTGCTCAACCAGGTACACCACCACCCTGCCCCGATAATAATGTTTTTTGAAAAATGTAAGCTACACTTCAGTTGTACCACCAGCTGTTGTATCTTTGCCCATTCCAACATGGGGCCAGCTAATCCCAAACAGTCTTTTTATTTTATTTTTTATTTTATATTATTCATATTTATTTATTTATTTAATTTTATTTTTTAAATTTTTTATTTAAGAAAGGATTAATGAACAAAAACATAAGGTAGGAGGGGTACAACTCCACACAATTCCCACCACTCAATCTCATAACCCACCCCCTCCCATGATAGCTAAGAACTAACCATCCCGTGTGTTAATATACCTTTGAGAATTGCACATGTATGTCAAGCCACAAGCAACCTTCTCCACCCATACCAGCTAACCTCTAGTTTCCTCCTGGTCCTTTTTCCTTATTCCTTTACTAGAATTTGGATGAGCATATTTGCCTATAGCCACAGAGCTGTTAAAGGGTAATATCTACAAGTAATTATTTATTTCTGCCCTCCTCGGTATTGTTCCCTTTTCCTTCTTTGTCCCATCCTTCCCATGTTCTTACAACTTGCCTCAGGAGGAAAAGCAACATATCAGATAAAAGGCATTACTACTCCCACTAGTTTTCCTCCCTTTTGTTTAGTAAAATTCTTCAGGTTAAGAAGTTTGCCAAGAAACCTAAACAGAGAAAGAGTTCCCTCAGTCTCTAAAGAGACTTCTGGATTGTGGAAGGGGGACAGAATAATAAGCTTACTTCCTCTCCCCCATAATTATTTTCACTTCTTGGTACCACCACCTGGAAGGTGGGAAAAAAACCAGAATGGCTGTAAGGTGCATTGAGATCAGAGGTAGCCAGCACTGATAGTCCTGCTTGACACAGAAAATGGAAGTGGCTGAGAGTTGGTATTCCTAACAGGTGAAAAATGACAGAAACTATGGAACTGGACAGGTGTGAGAAAACTTCCTGACACATAACCCAGAGTTTTAATATTGCACAAGATCCAGAAGTGTGACACAGTCCTGTGGAGAGATGGGGGGAAACCCCCAAAAGAATTGAGATTAAGATTTCTTTCCACTCGTCTAGCAGAAGTTTGTAGTCAGAAATCACAATCTGAAATCGAGTTACTAAAATGAAGAAAATGAACTCAACTATACAATATCCCTTCCTAAGATTTCTATCAATATCTTCACTTCAACCATAAGTGTGTTATATTACACTGCTTTGCACGTGTCACTCCAGTTAGAAACTACTCTTCAGAGTACTGGGGAATTCATCAGCTATTCACTAAGTATTATTTTTTTATTAAACTGGATACCAATGGATTGTTTCTTAATATTTTATTACTTTATTTTTAATTAAAGTGAGGTACACAGAGATAGAGACCAATGCACTACTCAGCTGTGGCTAGTTGTGGTGTGAGAGATTGAACCTGGGAACTTGGAACATCATGTATGAGAGTCTGTTTGTATAATCATTGTGCTATCTTTCTGGCCTTCATTAAGTGTTCTTTGTGAGTTAGGCATCCTTGAAGTAACCGGAGCAATAATTAGCATACAAAAGTCTATGAATACAGTTCCCTAGTTGGCTAGTTGTTGAAATAATCAGCAAACTCTATGAAGCACACACACACAAAAAATAACCTCCCTTCTTTTACTTTAAGGTGGTTGTTTGAATATAAAAAGACAGAAAACTATTTGAATCAGTATTTGCGAACTAAGAGTAGGCTCTTAATAACACATTTTTATCCAGAACCACCTCTAGATTACTCCAAAGATCTACCTATAAAAATTCAATCATTTTCTCCAAAAAGCAGACCCAAGAAGTAATTAACACTTTTGCTGCTCTGGGATCACTGTTAAGTCTAGGATGCTATGTTTTGAAGTGAGAAGTTTACCCTTAGCAGCTGTTCTGTAACTAGGCATGCCTGAGTGTTAGCTGAAATTGAAAATAGCCTTTCACCACATCACTATTTTTAACATTTAACATCCAAAGTTCATGTTGCTAAAGATATCCCTAGGCCTCTTCCTTTCAGATAATTGCCAAGAAATATTAAGCTGAAAAATAGCTAAATAATAATCTTCTTCGATCAGATGTTTAGGACACATCCTAGTGAAAGCATCAGACTCTCTGAGTGGAAGCCATAGTAGATTCTGTCTGCCTCTGCAGAAGCCTCTTTTTCCAGCTAAGAAACACTTCAAACAGCTTCTACACCTCTTCTTATCTGAAAGTAATGTGATTTCACATTTTAGATCTTTAGCAGGCACTGCTTAAAAGTACTAACTCACCACTAAGAAATCCTGCTTTGTGGTTTTCTTTCTCTTAAGAAATATTTTTATTGAGATATAGAACCTTAAGGTATAAATCTAGGGTACAGAGAAGATACATGGGTTCAATACTCAATCATAGATGGCAGGACTATGATCATGTATCTTATTTCATTATTATTCCTGGTGCTTGATAAAATGCTTTTCTTATTAAAGTTTCAAATCATATCTATCAGATAACTCGTAATTTTGCATAAAACTCAAAGCAAAGGAAAATGAGCATGCAAGATCAATTTTTACCATTTTTTCTTGTTAGAATTTGAAGAGCTGTGGTCCGGGAGGTGGCACAGTGAATAAAGCATTAGACTCTCAAGCATGAGGTCCTGAGTTCGATCCCTGGCAGCACATGTACCAGAATGATGTCTGGTTTTTCTCTCTCTCTCCTCCTCTCTTTCTCATGAATAAATAAAAGCTTCAAAAAAAAAAAAAAGGTAACAAAATGACTAGCAAGAACTTCATGTCTCTAAATTTCTTTTTTCTAATTTTTTATATTATATTTATTTATTTATTTTCTCTTTTGTTGCCCTTTTTTATTGTTGCTGCAGTTATTATTGTTATTGATGCCGTAATTGTTAGATAGGACACAGAAAAATGGAAAGAGATGGGAAAGACAGAGAGGAGGAGAGAAAGATAGACACCTGCAGACCTGCTTCACAGCCTATGAAGTGACGCCCCTGCAGGTGGGGAGCCAGGTGATCAGGATCCTTTTCTTTTTTCCCTAGCATAATGTCATTTCATTTAATGGGATCAGGATCCTTACAGTGGCCCTTGCGCCTCACACCACATGTGTTTAACCTGCTGCGCTACCGCCCGACTCCCGTCTCTAAATTTCAAAGACAGCAACTAGAAAAGAAAAAGATGTAGACTCCAGATTTTCTAGCAAGTTAGAAATATGAACATAGGTTACAGGTCAAAGGCCTAAATGTTCTCAGTTCCCCTATCCTAGGTACTGTTCCACAAACTTAGTTAAGTTACTTGAAACTAAGTTGTGTGATGTCTAAAAGATTTCCTTTTTCCTAAACACCCACACAGTCAGACAGACTTCAGCTGACTGTGTAATGACATCTCTCTATGTTGTTATTATAAGTGAAGATTTTAATAATAGTTTATTTATTGGGAGAGGCCAAGTGGTGGCACACCTGGTTGAGCTCACATATTACAACATACAAGGACCCAGGTTCTTGTAATTCATTAAGGGGGAAGCTTTGCAAGTGGTGAAGTAGTGCTGCAGGTGTCTCTCTTTATCTCTCCCTCTTTATGTCCCCCTTCCCTCTCAATTTCTAGTTGTCTCTATGCAGTAAATAAATAAATGTAAAAAAAACTTAATAGTTTATTCATTGTGAGTTGAGTGTAGACATTACAATGTGCAAGGTTTGAGCCCTCACTCCCTACCTGCAATGGTGAAGCAGGTGTCTTTCTATCTTCCCCACCCTTCTCAAATACTTTCTGTCCTATCAAATAAAAAATAGAAAGGAAAAGATTTAAAAAAATGGCTGCCAGGAGCAGTGGATTCATAGTATCAATATAGCCTAGGCAATAGGAGCAGTGGATTCATAGTATCAATATAGCCTAGGCAATAGGAGCAGTGGATTCATAGTATCAATATAGCCTAGGCAATAGGAGCAGTGGATTCATAGTATCAATATAGCCTAGGCAATAGCTGTAGTGGCAACTTAAAACAAAGACTATTTACTTATTTCTGTAGTTGACAGAGACATCGAAAAGGAAGGAGAGAGAAGGGTCAGAGAAAGAGATACACTTACAGCACCTCTTAATTGCTTGTGAAATTTCCCCCTTGCAGGTGAAGACCAAGGACTTAAACCTGGGTCCTTGCACATGGTAATGTATGTGCTCTATCTGGTATGCCACCTGGCCAGTAATAATATTTTTTACCTTGTAATAATTTTATGAACATAAAAAAACTCAAGCTTAAGAGTATGTAATAATTTGAGTGTGCAGTCAAGACTATTTTATAGCCCCAAAGACACAAGAGTTCTTTGTGTTCTCAAAACCATCATGTGCCAATGTTACAGAAAAGGAATTTTAAATGTCTATGTCATTATTATTCTGGGGTCAGTGGGTTCATTGCTGTTCTTTGCAAGGATCTTCTCTTACTGTTGTGAGTCCACCTTCTTTTCCCCTGATGTTCCCTTGTCAGAACAGTCTTTGTGGTCACCCACCACCCCAGCTTATTTATCAAAACAGTCAATGTGAAACCCATAGGCATCACAATTGAATCCAAGCTTAGCCTCACTGACATAGCCTGGGTTCAACTCAGTCGCAGTCTCAGTCTGTGAAAGTCCTCTCTGCCAATGTATCAACAACAGGGAAAAAAATGCTGACTCTGCAACTGGGCAGACACAGCTCAAGTTCTTCAGCTAGATGTACAATCAATGAAGGTGGTTGAAGAAAATTTTCCAGGTGTAATTCTGCTGGTAGAGTTGTCTCAGAAACTTTCAGAGCCTGTCTAAATCAACAGAACTATCCAGTGCCCATCTTTTCTTCGTGCTTTGCCCTCTTATACTAGGACTTGAGGCTGAAGAATCTCTATGAGATTATGATCACTCTAAAGCTATTTAACAAAGAGACTAGAATTCCTACAGTCAGGGCTATAACTCCCACTTAAAAGTCATGATTGAGGAAAAACAGAAAAATTATAAAGTTCGAACAGATATCACAACTATAAAGTAATAAGCTTGTTATCAAAAACGGAAAAAAGTACCGGTGGCTACTAAGATATTGATAGATCCCTTAGGTCCCCTCTTCAGCTTTCCAAGGATTCCAGCCACAGACAATCCAATTTACCTGTGACAAACCTCGGATAGAATTATCCTACTATGATCTGTCCCTCCACTCTTCTCTATCCTGAAATAGTTCATCTTGTGCCTTGAGACTACGGATAGATTCAACACTTGGACTATAAACATTTACTTAATTTTCTTTGTTCCTAAGCAACTACAAGAAAAGATTTATTTAGTTCTCTACTCCCAACTTAAAAAAAAAAACATACCTTTGCATCCTCTCCATCCTTTTAAGTTTACAAACCTGTGATAATTTAATGGCTCTGGAGGAATAGATGGTCAGAATATATGGAAGCTTCCTAAGAGAGAGAGGTTACCATGAATATTTCTACAGTACTGCTAGTTAAGCATTATAAAATTCTGTTTCCAAGTACTGTAGGAGATATAGTATAAATATAGGACATAGTTTTAACTTAAGGAAGTTTATTATCATTAACCTTCTCAAACGGACAGCACCTCTACTGTTTTAAGAAAATGGTTAGTAATTTTCATGTGAAAAAAATAGTGTTAAGGCATAAAATGGTGTCAAAAAACAAATGTTAAATAAATTCCCCATTTTTCCCAATGTCAGCCCAGCAAAAGCACTAGTTATCATTATTCTAGGCTCTTTCAATGACAAAAGGCATAAAATCTTATGATAAGATCATCAAAAGCATGTATTTACTCAAATGAATTAGTAACTTTTCTCTAAAGTGTGAATTTGAAGTTCATTTGCTAGAAAACCTCACATCTATTTCTTGTACTTCATTAAGTGGCAAAATGCCACTCTGCTAGTTCTATACAACTATTATTTAATTTGGATCTATTTCCAGCAGTCTGAATGGTCTTCTCTCTACTGGACAATGAGTTTATTCACGTAGCTATAGCAGTCCTATTATCCTGTTATTAGAAGTATGTCTTATAACAGACTTCTAATGTCTGGAAGGAAGATCAACACCCAGAAGAAAAAAAATAAGTATACTTAATTTTCTTAATGTTCCCTGTCCCCTACATAAATACTAAGTACACCATACTCTTCAGAATACCTTCTTAGAAGCCTAATTCTCAAGCAAGTAGAAGTCTACCCCAAGATATTAAGTGTAAATGGATGAATTTCACTTCCTTTTTACACAAATACTGATAGGCTTTATAAAAAATACTCTACCCTTGGAAGACTATTGTGTCTACTCATCTTTTATGCTGAAACTGTCAAAAATAATTGTGAAAGACTTTACTAGAAATATTATCAATTAAGACATCATACTGCAGTGCAAAGACCCTAATATTTCAGATGACAGTGTGGAAATCACATTCCTGGAGAAATATTTTAACAGATGTGAAGAGAAGCATTGTCTGGTAAGAATCTAACATAGGAATTTTTTTTAATTTTATTTATAAAAGAAAACACTGACAAAACCATAGGATAAGAGGGGTACAACTCCACACAATTCCCACCACCAGAACTCTGTATCCCAGGCCCTCCTATTCCCAGCTTTCCTATTCTTTAACCCTCTGGAATTATATACCCAAGGTCATTGTGAGATCCAGAAGGTGGAAGGTCTGGCTTCTATAATTGCTTCCCCACTGAACATGAGCATTTCCAGGTCGATCCATACTCCAAGCCTTCCTCTCTTTCCCTAGTGGGGCAGGGTTCTGGGGAATCAGAGCTCCAGGACATATTGGTGGGGTTGTCTGTCCAGGGAAGTCTGGTTGGCATCATGCTAGAGTCTGGAACCTGGTGGCTGAAAAGAGAGTTAATACATAAAGCAAGCAAGTTGTTGACTAATCAAGAACCTAAAGGCTGGAATAGTGCAGATGAACAGTTGGGGGTGGGTCTCTATTTTGTAGATAACTAGGAGACCTATTTTAGTTATATTCCAAAGGGCCTGTGGTTATACTATTTTTTCCCCTGATCCTTAAATTTGATATGCACGTATATCCTAGTTATTGTCTGGGGAGATGATGTCATGGCTTCAAAAAGGACCAGAAAGCTGGATCAGGGAAGAGGGTAGCTCCCAAATATGGGATAAGTGTATAAGTACTGTTGACTGTAAATCCCATCGATTTGATGTGATCTGGGGCCCATATTCAGCTTAGGAGCCTATGTGACATCTGCATCCCTGTAGATCTGAGCTCACATTCTGTGGTCATGAGTAGGAACGTTGCAAGCTGCCCCAATATCAGGACCCATCTTCCTCAGGTGTAACATAGAGTATGTCATCCAGAATTTTCACTAAAAACTGACTTCTTGAGTTCCTTCAAAACCAGATGTTGAATGATTCCATAGGAGAGTGTGACTATGTGATATTTTTTTAAAGCATTGTGATAGCCATATTCAATAAGGAGATAACATGAAGGAAAATCTGAGTAATGAGTGAAGCAGCCTGTCAATCATAAAGGGATTCAATAGGTGAAACAGAAAGAGGTCTCTTGAGAATTGGTTGGCCACAGGGTGCAACACCTCATCAGATTTCCTGCTGGTGAAACGCTCTTGCTGTGCTGAGAAGGGTTCATTTGCTGAGCTTTCACAGATGTAGAAATATGGACTCAGCAGGTTGCAAAGCCAATTAGCAGTTTCAGTCATGTCACTTAGACGAATAATTTGATAACCAATTCAGAAATGAATGGTGCTCCTTTCCTCTCTTGATTAACACACCTCGCCAAACCCATTTTGACTGTTCCAAGTGTGCGGTCTCAAATCTCATTTGTTGTGGAGTTTAAGTACTGTGTTCTTTCCAGAACGCAGAGTTCTGGGGTTTAGAGTGGGGCTGGTGGAAGAAGAAAGGGGCAGCTATATAAAAATCAAATGACTTTCCTTTCATTTAATAATTTAAAAAATGTTAATGTTCCAGCAGGAAGAGCTAAGGATGCAGCCTATGTTGAATAAATTTTACTTGCTTTTTAAATATATGTGTGTGTGTGTGTGTGTGTGTGTGTGTGTGTGTATGTGGCAATAATTGCACTAGCATGTGTTTCTTGTCAAAGACAGCACAGAGAAAATACTAAAATAAAATGAATCTGAAGATAGGTTAAGCAAGTGAAAACATTCAGAAGGGCGAGACCTGATTGGACTCTTTCATAACTAAATTAATCAACATCCCTACATCTTGACCCTTTTGTTTCTGAGTCAGAGCTGATCTGGACTGTCCTGGCACTATCAGTTCCCTTGACTGCTAAATTTTATCAATGTGCCAAGTAATAATTTGAAAAAATAGATGTAGTCCTCACATAGAAGGTATTAAGAAAAAAAAAGTTAGGTCTAGAGAAGCTAAATAAGTTACATGAAATTATCTAATTAGTAATGAGCTTAAGATCTGAGTGTTAGGCATCTTTATTTATTATCCACCAAGGCTTCTTCCCCAGACACTATCACTGCTCCAATTTCTTCTCATGAAATAATCCTAAGGTCCAGACAGTTATAAAGATATGCTTTAGGAGTAAGCACTACATACAAGCCAGGATGAGTGGTAAAGAGATTTAACATCAAAAAGTGGAAAAGACCCATCCAAATGATGCTCCCCTAGAAAAGTAATTAGATATTCTGCTTGAAACCAACATTTGGGAAACATGTATATGTGAACCTGGATTAATCTATCAGTGGGTGTTGCCCACTCCTCCCCCAGCCATCTGCCAGGGAGCTATGATAGTTTCTGCCTAGCCCATACTCTGGCCAGTATGCCAGGTCTGCTTTCAGACACTTGAGAGATTCCAGTCAAGGAATATCATGCTTGAGATTGGTTCTCCAAATACTCAAAAATCCAGAATAGAGCTCATCCCTGTATCATTCTCAAGGAAGCAGGTTACAGATCTGTACCTATTAAGTAACTGCCTCACAACCTCCTGGGGATTTTCCCTTATATTGATCTTAAGTTCATTCAGTATTTATCCCAGCTCTCCACTTAATCAGAGACACTTGCTCTACTAGAGAGATTCACTAAAAGTCTGTTTGTCTGTCATTGTTTGGCTTCCAAGTTGTCACGGTAGAATTTTTTTTTAAAGGAGCAAAGTGAAATGACATTTTCAGGACCCCACCACCCCCATTAAAAAAAAAAAAAAGAAAAAAAACTGTTAACAATATACAAATCACTGACACTTTATAGTATGTCCAGAATTGCACCTGTAACTAGTCAAAATGCAACTTAATCAACATAGCTCAGTCCCAGGTCACAGTCTTCAAGTTCCCTTCACAGAAAACAGGATAGTTCCTGCAGACTGATAACAAAAGGAGGAAGGAAGAAAGGAAGGAAAGAAGGAAGGATGGAAGGAAGGACGGAAGGAAGGAAGGAAGGAAGGAAGGATGGATGGAAGGAAGGATAGAAGGAAGGAAAGAAGGAAAGAAGGAAGGTAGAAAACTAGACCCTGACTTTGGTATAAGCCCATTTCCATTTCCAATCTAACTTTGAGTTTCTCTTCAGTTACTCAGCTGAATCAAATCCCAGCAGTCAGGCCCGGTGTGTGTGGTAAAAGGCAACTTCTTCAGGAGACGGCTTTTCACTTCCTACAGATCTTCCACATCGACTCAGTTCAGGCAGCATCATACAGTGCTTACTCATCCTGGAGGCTTTCTGCTCGTGTGCACACATGCAGCCAGCCAGTTGTCACCTGACTTTTCTATAACACGTTTTTTTTCTCCCCAAGTGTACTTCTCTATGTTGTTTTTAATTGAAATTCATCTTGTTTAGATATGGAAACCTCTGCAGTCTATCAAGGCTGCTTTGAACGCTGGTGATAACTACAGAAGCTCTCAGATCTAGTCTAGGAGTCTGGCCAACCCCCTGATGCTGCAAGAGAGGAAATGGAAATCACAGGCTTAAAGGACATTTCCAAGGGAATGTGAGGAATTGATTTGTAGTATCTCAGTCCCGGGTATAATTCATTGCAAATGATTCAAAGTGCAGAAACTTGAATAAAGAGACATGGAAAGGGTTAAGGGACACAGTATTTGCTGAGATTCTGAGTAATAGCAGATATCTTCGCCCTTGGGTGAAAGGAACAAGAAACAAAATAGTGGCCAGTTTTCACTGAGCACAAGAAACAAGGAGAAGGAATCACCTAACCAGAACTGATTTCAGAGGGAGGATACATGCGATGTCAAAGCAGGGCTGGGGGGTTACTGTGAGGAATGTCTTAGTCATTGTGTTCTCACTTGGAGTCTTCCAGAGGCGGATTGCCAGACAGCAGAGAAGGGAGATGATGTGAGCCATTGAAACTGACTTCCATGCACAGACAACAGAGAGAAAGAAGGAGAGATCTGGAGAATAACTAAGGGAAACGAGAATTTAATCACTCAGCACTAACACACAACTTGATTTTAATCATTACTAGGTTATTTTATAAAGGCTCAGTTTGCTTAGCAAGTGTTTTTTCTCTTTATTAGTGATTTAATAATGATTAACAAAACTGTAGGATAAGAGAGGTACAACTCCACACAGTTCCCACCACCAGAGTTCCATGTCCCATCTGCTCCATTGGAGACTTCCTTATTCTTTATTCTCCTCTACGAGTATGGACCAAAATTCCTTATGGAGTGCAGAAGGTGGAAGGTCTGACTTCTGTAACAGGTTCTCTGCTGCACATGGGTGTAGGCAGGTTGATCCATAACCCCAGCCTGTTTCTATCTTTCCCTAGTGGAATTGGGTTCTGGGGGAGGGGGTGAGGTTCCAGGAGGGGCCATCTGTCCAGGGAAGTCAGGATGGTGTCATGCTAGCATCTGCAACTTGGTGACTGAAAAGTGGTAAGATTAAGCAGGACTTTTTTTTTTTTTTGCTTCCAGGGTTATCACTAGGGCTCAGTGCCTGCGCTACAAGAATCCACTGCTCCCAGGAGCCATTTTTTCTATCTTGTATTGGATAAAACAGAGAGAAATTGAGAGAGGAGAGGAAGATAGAGAGGAGAAGAAAAATATAGACATCTGAAGACCTGATTCATCTCTTGTGAAGTGACCCCTCTGCAGGTGGGGAACCAGGGGCTTGAACTGGGTTCTTTGTGTGGGTCCTTGTGCTTTGTACTATGCAATTTGTTTAATAAACAGAAACCTATAGGTAAGAATAGAGAAGGTAAAACTAAGGGTCTTCATATGGGAAGAATCTAGGAATTCTATTTGAGGTATCTTCCAAGAGGCCCACAACTTTAATAGTTTTTGCCTGAGCCTGATAGCTAACATGCAGGTAGGTGTGCTAGGAGTATTATCTGGGAAGATGATGTCAGAGTTGAGAATAGGAGTAGAAAGCTACATCAGGCCCGAGAGTAGGTCCCAAATATGAGTAAAGTGTAAAAATAATTTTTTTAAATGGGAAAAGGAAGGATGTTGAAAAAAATAAAAGAAGAGCAATAGAATATATCTTTACCCTTGGGTGAAAGGAAAAAGAGACAAAATAGTGACCAGATTTCACTGAGCACAAGAAACAAGGAGAAGGAATCACCTAACCAGAACTAACTCACCTAACAGGCTAACTCACCCAGTAGGGCACATGTCATCAAAAAAGTCATGGGAGCACACAGGAGAATCAGGGCACTAGGAGGCACTCTGCAGTTGGCAGAGTTGGCAGTCCTTTTCTGTTGGTATCTATCTATCTATCTATCTATCTATCTATCTATCTATCTATCTATCTATCTCCTTCCTCTTTATACCTCTGAAATAAAAAAAAATGTCACCCTAGCTGTGGAGGAAGCACTCGTGAATGAGACATCAGTGCCACTAATAAAATTTTTTAAAGAAAGGAAGTCAAGGAGGAAAAATATAAAATCATTCCATGTCAAGCACTCACGCTATGTATTACTACACAATACAGCTTTATCCGATGTCAGAACCATTACTAACAGAATGTATGAAACCTCATTTTTTATAGAGTCAAATTCCCCCTCTACCTTTAAAAATATATATTTTTCCAGGAGTGGGGAGGTAGCACAGCAGGTTAAGTGCACATGGTGCAAAGCACAAGGACCAGAGTAAGGATCCTGGTTCGAGCTCCAGGCTCCCCACCTGCAGGGGAGTCACTTCACAGGCAGTGAAGCAGGTCTGCAGGTGTCTTTCTCTCCCCCTCTCTGTCTTCCCCTCTTCTCTCCATTTCTCTCTGTCCTATCCAACAACAACGACATCAATAACAACAACAATAGCTACAACAATAAAACGTGTACAACAAAAGGGAAAATAAATAAATAAATATATTTTTAAATATTTTTCCACTTTATTGGGGGGGGGCAGTGGTATACAGATGGTTGTTGACACATGGGTAGGAATTCTCATCTCACCATGATAGAGGTCTACAAGATTCTCACTGCAACCTAAGCCCCTTTTCTTCATCATGGACCATAACCTCAGGCCCCACCTTCAACCCTCTACCTTCCATCCACTTTAAGCCAAACCTGAACAGTGTTCTGGTCTCCCTATCTCTCTACCATTCTCTCTCTCTCTCTCTCTCTCTCTCTCCCCCTCTACATAAATAAAATATTTTTTAAAAGAAAGAATTCAAAAGTTGTCCTGAGAGCAATGGTATTACTCATGTGTGAAGCTTGGGTGTTACGTTAAAAACAATTATTTGTCTTTCTTTCTTTCCTTCTTTCTTTCTTTCTTTCTTTCTTTCTTTTTATGAGCCTGACATCTGATATGCTGGTAGATCCAAGTTATGTCTGGGGAGATGATGTCATAGCTTCAAAAAGGACCAGAAAGCTGGATTAGGGAAGAGAGTAGCTTCCTAATATGGGAAAGTGGTATAAATATTGTTGGCTGTAAACCCCATCGATTTGATGTGATCTGGGGCCCATTAGCTTGTGACAGCTGCATCCCTGTAGATCTGAGCTCACATTCTGTGGTCATGAGTAGGAAAGTTCCAAGCTGCCCCAGTTTCAGGACCCATCTTCCTCAGGTGTAGCATAGAGTATGTTGTCCAGCCTCCTTTCAGAGGACAAAACATTCTTACCATTGTTGATCCAAGTTGAGGGCAAGGTCCTATGGGGGGCCCACAATGGGGTCTGTTTTCTTGCTCCTGATAAAGATGACCAGTAACAATGGAGAGAGGGATTTGTTGGAGGTCTAGGCCCATACTGTCTGTTTGGGAATGTCAAGACTCCCAGAATAGGGCCCCAGCTGATGGTGTGGCCTGATATTGACTAAAGAGTCATCGTTAAAGTATGCCAGTCTCTTGCCCTTATTCAGCTTTTGCAGTCCTTGCTTTGATGAGGTTAGCTTTGGAGTGAGCGAGAGAATTGTAATAGGAAGTAGGTGAGGAGGGTATCTAAGTCTAAGTAGACACTATTTCATTAGGAACTTTATGGTGTCATTTTAGGCCTTTCTACTTGCTTGCTGCATATACTGACTCATTGCAGACTACTGTACACTCATAGTCATGGGTCCTCTGGAATATAACTAAAATAGGCCTACTAACTATCTACAAAATGACCCCCCCTTATCTCTTCATCTGAATTACTCCAGCCTTTAGGTTCATGATTAGTCAACAACTTGTTTGGCTTTAGGTGTTAACTCTTTTTTTCAGCCACCAGGTTCCAGATGCTAACATGAGGCCAACCGGAATTCCCTGGACAGACAACCCCACCAATGTGTCCTGGAGCCCTGCTTCCCCAGAGCCCTGCCCCACTAGGGAAAAAAAAGAGACAAGCTGGGAGTATGGATCGACCTGTTAATGCCCATGTTCAGCAGGGAAGCAGTTACAGAAGCCAGACCTTCCACCTTCTGCACCTCATAATGACCCTGGGTCCATACTCCCAGAGGGATAAAGAATAGGAAAGCTATCAGGGGAGGGAAGGGGATATGGAGTTCTGGTGGTGGGAATTGTGTGGAGTTGTACCCCTCTTATCCTGTGGTTTTTGTCAGTGTTTCCTTTTTATAAATAAAAAATTTTTTTAAATAGTTTTTCCACCAGGATGCATCAGGACCTGAGTTAGGAGTGAGAGTGTTTTGCAGACATCTATCATGGTGAGATGAGAATTCCTACACATATGTCAACAACTGTACTGTAGACCATTATACATTTGTCCCTATTTTCACCTTTAAATATAATTTTGGTTCTTTGAGTCGATGATTGCACTTTCTTTTTTGCTAACTGCCTTTTAGAAACATACTGTATCCCTGTGACAGCCGTCTTGTAAAAACATTTTTTCCAATTAAAAATAAACCATATAACATTTTATTAAAAATACTAAGAGAAGGTGGTTTTGTTTAAGGACAAAATAAATCATTTTCCTTACGAGTACATATGCATTTTGATGGTGAAGGGAAAAGATATCACATTTGGCTTTATGAAGGCAGTGTGGTTTTTAATTAGGTTTCTGTTAGGTTCTACAAACAGAAAAATCAGCTTGTATCTAATTTAATACCTACAAATTTCCACAGATGGTCACAGAATACTGTGTAGTGCAGTGGATAAAGATATCGCTATGTGTTTTCCAATCCATGACTTAAAATTTGTGTTTCTACCACATTCTTTTTTTATTAAAAATTTCCATTGACTATTTTTTCCAGAAAGTGAGAGTGTATAATAATTCAGTTTCACTAGGTATAAAGACATCTAATTTGAGAAAGTTTGTAGCTTAGGAAGCCAAGTTAGACAGAAATAGTTCAGCTGTGACTGAATAAAGGCAATAGTGTTAGGATGGTTCTCAAAAGTCAGATTCATCAAGACTAGTTTGGCCCCTACGTGCATAATACACCACAGATGATGGAATAATACACCACAGATGATGGAATTTTCTGAGGGTAAAGCCAGTCCCTCCACACTGAAAATAAGTGCTTTTTATGTCTGCTGTGCTCATGACTGAAACTTGTTCACCTATGTAAGCCCCTGCCAACATACGAAAGGGCATGCCATTTGTATGCAAGTTTTACGAAAAAGAGCACATAGTGTAAGATGTGATGGACTTAATTCAGATCCATCTCTGCCATATATTGTGATAAGTCCTTAGACAAATTATTCAGCAAGAATAGAAATAATATTTTTCCAGGTGGGGGGTAGAAAGCATAATGTTTATGCAAAGAGACTCTCATTCCTGAGACACCAAGGTCCCAAGTTCAATCCCCTGTATCACCATAAGCCAGAGCTGAGCCAGTGCTATGGTAAAAAAAAAAAAAATTAGGAGATAGCATAGTGGTTATGTAAAAGACTCTCATGAGCCGCCAGAGTTGAGCAGTACACTGGTCTCTCATTCTCTTTCTCTCTCTCCCTCTAGATCCAAATAATGTTTCTATTTAAAGATTGGGTTAACAAATAAGAGGACCCACTCCCCACAGTGAGCTCAGTCTAGCAAAACACCAGGTCAGGGGGCTAGCTCAGCCTACTAGAGCACTAACTGTAATGACCTAGGTCCCAGATACCACAGGATCCATTACCAGCCACCACAATGTGCTGGGGTTGAACAGTGCTCTGGTCCCTCCACCCCTCACTTCTCTCATAATAAATAAATCAATGAATAAAAAAAAGAAGAAATAATTTTTAAATGAAGAATGTGTTAGCCCATATATGTTCATACTGCAAAGGGGTAAAAGCTAAAAGAGGGAATGAATAAGCACTATGAAATTTAAGAGTATATATGAGGGTTGAGAAAGACTTTGCTGAGGAAGGGCATCTGTTGTCTCATTTGCTGAGGGAAAGCACAACAGTAGAGCAAAGGATGTGTGTGTGTGTGTGTGTGTGTGTGTGTGTGTGTGTGTGTGTGTGTGTGTGTGCGCGCGCACGCGCGCGCGTGCGAATGATCCTGGGTTTGATCCCAAGCACCACCAACAGCCAGAGCTGAACTCTGCTCAATAAACAAAATTGGGGTGGGGCAGAGCTCACTCAGGAAAGTGTATGTCTTACTCTTCACGGAGCCCTGGGTTCAAACCTACAGCTCTAAAAAAGCTCCACAGATGGTAGAGCAGCATTGTAGTCTCCCCCTTTGTCAGTCCTCTTATTCTCTCTCTTTCTCTCCCTCACTATTTCTGTCTCTGTTTCTGTCTCTTTCTGGAGTAGAAAGAATGAAATTTTAAAAATCAGCCTAGGAATGGTGGAACTGCACCTGCATGAGACCCCAGTGTAAAAAAGTAAACTGTAATAATGTACAGCTTGAAGAGAGGTGACAACTATGCACCTAAAGTGTATGTGGCTAGACTGACAAAGGAGCTTACCCTGCTTCACTATGCATATAACCCAAACTCTAGCTCCCCCCACACTGGAGAAAGCTTCAGTGCTGTGGTGTCCCTCCCTCCCCCTTCTACCTGAAAAGTTCAGCCAGGAGTTGTGAAATACCCACAGTAACCACTGTAATATGTATCCATAAATTAGGACAAAACATATACCTGAAAACAAAAGTACACAATAGTTTGTAGTGAGTAGGTATAAAGTTCCTAATGAAATAGTGTCTACTTAGACTTAGATACCCTCCTCACCTACTTCCTATTACAATTCTTTCGCTCACTCCAAAGCTAACCTCATCAAAGCAAGGACTACAAAAGCTGAATAAGGGCAAGAGACTGGCATACTTTAATGATGACTCTTTAGTCAATATCAGGCCACACCATCAGCTGGGGCCCTATTCTGGGAGTCTTGACATTCCCAAACAGACAGTATGGGCCTAGACCTACAACAAATCCCTCTCTCCACTGTTACTGGTCATCTCTATCAGGAGCAAGAAAACAGACCCCATTGTGGGCCCCCCATAGGACCTTGCCCTCAACTTGGATCAACAATGGTAAGAATGTTTTGTCCTCTGAAAGGAGGCTGGACAACATACTCTATGCTACACCTGAGGAAGATGGGTCCTGAAACTGGGGCAGCTTGGAACTTTCCTACTCATGACCACAGAATGTGAGCTCAGATCTACAGGGATGCAGCTGTCACAAGCTAATGGGCCCCAGATCACATCAAATCGATGGGGTTTACAGCCAACAATATTTATACCACTTTCCCATATTAGGAAGCTACTCTCTAATCCTGCTTTCTGGTTCTTTTTGAAGCCATGACATCATCTCCCCAGACATAACTTGGATCCACTTGCATATCAGATTTCAGGCTCAGAGGAAAAAATAAAAAGGAAAAAAGAAACTAATATAGCCATGGGCCCTTTGGAATATAACTGAAATATACCTACTAGCTGTCTACAACATGGAGGACCCCTCAACTTTTCATCTGCACTGTTCCTGCCTTTAGGCTCATGATTGGTCAACAATTTGTTTGGCTTCGTATGTTAACTCTCTTTTCAACCACCAGGTTCCAGATGCTAGCATGGTGCCGACCAGACTTCCCTGAGCAGACAACCCCATCAGTATGTCCTAGAGCTCCACTTTCCCAGAGCCCTGTCCCACTAGGGAAAGAGAGAGGCAGGCTGGGAGTATGGGTTGACCTGTCAATGTCCATGTTCAGTGGGGAAGCAGTTACAGCAGTCATACCTTCCACCTTCAGCATCTCACAATAACCTTGGGTCCATACTCCCAGAGGGCTAAAGAACAGGAAAGCTATTAGAGGAGGGAATGGGATACGGTGTTCTGGTGGTAGGAATTATGTGGAGTTGTATCCCTGTTATCCTACGGCTTTGTCAATGCTTCCTTTTTATAAATAAAAAATAAAAAAATAAAAAGATTTTAAATGTTATAGTAGGAAAATCCTAGTGGCCAGCAGTGACGTACTCCATTAAGCACAGGGGCATGTTCAAAGACAAGGGTTTGAGCCCCTGGTTCCCACCTGGAGGAGGACACTTGACATGTGGTGAAGCAGGTCTGCAAGTGTCTCTCTTTCTCCCTTCTATCTCTCCTACCATCTCCTCTAGAAACAAAGACAGAAAGAGAGAGAAAGAAAGGAAGAAAGAAAGAGAGAGAAAGGAAGGAAGGAAGGAAGGAAGGAAGGAAGAAAGAAAGAAAGAAAGAAAGAAAGAAAGAAAGAAAGAAAGAAAGAAAGAAAGAAAACACACAAGCACAGTCCATACCATTCAATTGTGCTTAGGCTTGAAGCACTCTTGAGCTCCAGAGTAAAATTCTCTGGGGGAGGGGGAGCGTAGATGTTCAGCTTCACTGTGGGGGGCAGAGGAGAGGGACACAGACCTTTAGTTGCAGGAATGTAATAATGTACACTCCTAGTAGCTAGTCTCACAAGTCACTATTTAATTAATATGAGAGGGGGGAAATGAATTGAATGTCTCAAACTTTTTGATGCATAGACCAACGCCTTGAGTATATATTCCTGCAATCTAAGCTCTTAAGACTTCAAATTGGTAATCAGAGTGAATTTTAACAGTGGGATCAAATTGTTAATACATCTCTAATAAGGACTTTTTCTTTGAAATATTAAATTACCTACAATCTTAGATGAGGGAGAACAGAAGCAACTGGTGGCATCACTTTATAAGAAACAGCTATATGTAAATAGCATTAAAGGGCATAAATTATTTTGAGGTCTTGTATAATACAGTGAATGCTAACAATGGGATTTTCAAAGTTAACCCAACTGCCGAATAATTTGGTTATAACAATAACTATCTATTGCCTTCTTAAACCCTAAGACAGCAAAAACCTTCCCCATTATCTACAAAACCCATGTTTCTCCCAGTCCTGGAACCTCTGGGGTAGGACTCGCTTTCATGCATGTTTCTCTCAATTCATACCAATTGATACTACATTTGCTGATGCCAACCAAATCAGTGCAACCAGTACCACCTCTACATGTTTCACTTTGGTCTGTCTCCAGAGGCGTCAGGCATAGAATGTCAACCATCCAGCTTCATTACTATGGTGAGACCTTTCCTAGCTCATAGGACTCCTTAACTGCATTTCAGGTGTTCCACCCCGGTTCCATGGCTGCCAGTTCTTAGCAACATCGCCCCGCCAGATATTCGTCGGGATGCGGCATCATCTAAGTTCATTTCCCACGTCTATGCTCGACCAGACCTGCCAATATACGCGGATATCTTCACCCACCCTGTTCAACACTTGATGTCTTGTCATCCAATCTGGTCTCCTACGCCTACACTGAACTTCTCTGTTCCAGACTCTTAGAAACAGAGTTGGCAGTCAGCTGAGGTAAAGAGCAAACACCTCATCACAGACCCCTGCAAGTGTCAACCCGGCTTTGACCTAGCACGTTATGATCGGGCCCTCCTCAATCGCTATTGAACAGGCCATGGCCGGTGCGCCGCTATGTTCCATCGCTGGGGAGCCAGAGACGACCCAAACTGCCCCTGTGGCTACAAACAGACTATGACCCACACAGTCAACGACTGCCACCTCTCCAGATTCAAAGGAGGTCTCGAAACTTTACATCAGGCTCAACCTGACGCTGTTGACTGGCTACGGAAGAAGGGCAAACGCTAGAAGAAGAAGGTGTTGCACTTCCTAGCAAAGCCCCCAAACCTAGATATATACCAGCGCCCATGAGACAAGGATACCCATGAGACAAGGATACATGTGCACATGTAACCATAAGGTAGGGGAAAATAGATACCTTAAAGTATAAGTGCACAATGGTTTGCAGTGACTCAATTCTTCTTCTTCTAGCGTTTGCCCTTCTTCCGTAGCCAGTCAACAGCATCAGGTTGAGCTTGATGTAAAGTTTCAAGACCTCCTTTGAATCTGGAGAGGTGGCAGTCGTTGAAGTAGAAAGACCTTTATAAAAAGACACCATAAAGTACCTAATCATATAGTTTCTACTTAGACCTAGATACCTTCCTCACCCACTACCTATTTCACTTCCCTCAGTCATTCCAAGGCTAACCTTGTCAGATGAAATAAGGACTATAAAAGTTGGAAAAGAGCAAGAGACCAGCAAACTTTAATGATGGCTCTTTAGTCATTACCAGGCCACCCCATCACCAGGGGCTGTAGTCAGGGAATCCTGGGATTCCTACACAGAAATGATGGGCCTAGACCTCCAAAAGATTCCTCTTTCCACTGTCACTGGTCATCTCTATCAGGAACAACAACATAGTATAACCCTTTGTGGACCCTTATAGGACCTTGCCCTCAATGTGGCTCAACAATGGTAGGGATAGCCCCATTCTCTGAAAGGAGGTTGGGCAGTATACTCTACCACTTGAGGAAGATGGGTCCTGAAATTAGTGCAGCCTAGAATGTTCCTATCTGTGACCACAGAATGTGAGCTCAGACCTGCAGGGATGCAGAGGTTACACAGGCTCCTGCAATGAATATGGGCTCCAGATCAAATTGATGGGATTTTCAATTAAAAATATTTATATTCTTTTCTGATACTTGAGAGCCACTCTATTCCATGATTCAGCTTTCTAGTTCTTTTTCCAACTATGACAGCATCTCCCCAGAAAATACCTTGGGTCCACCTGCATGTTAGCTGTCAGGCTCAGGCAAAAACTAGTTAAGCATGGGCCCCTTTGAATATACCTAAAAGAGACCTACTAGCTTATTCCAAAATGGAAACCCCAAATCTCATCTGCATTATTCTTGCCTTTAGGTTCCTGATTAGTCAACAATTTTTTCTGCTTTATATGTTAACTCTTTTTCAGCAACCAGGTTCCAGATGCTATCATGACATCAACCTGACTTCCCTGGGCAGAGGACTTCACCAATGTGTCCTGGAGCCCCACCTTCCCAGAGCCCTGCCCCACTAGAGAAAGATAGAAACAGGCTGGGAGTTTGAATCAATCTATCAATGTCCATGTCCAGTGGAGAAGCAGTTACAGAAGCCAGATCTTCCACTTTCTGAATGCTCTCAGAGTGACAAAAAATAGGAAAGCTTCAAGGGAGGGGATGGGATACAGAGTTACAGTGGTGGTACTTGTGTGGAACTGTACCCCTCTTATCCTATGATCTTGTTAATATTTCCATTTTATAAATAAAATTTTTAAAGGTATATATTTTCCCATAATTTATGGATAAATGTTCACATGTACCCTATCTCATGGGCCATGGTCTATATCTATGATCTGAGACTTTGTAGTAAGTGCACCACCTGAAGTGGAATTAAGGAGTCCTATGAGCTAAGAGTAATGGAACTGAAGAGCTGGCATTCCAGGCTTGGCATATCTGAACACAGTCCAAAGTGAAACATGTCAAGGTGGTACTGGTTACACTGATTTGGCTAAGATGGTTAGATGCAGTATCAAATGGTGTGGATCAAGAGAAGTGTGAAGGAAAATGGGCCAAGCCCCAGAGGTTCCAGCACTGGAAGAAATATGTTTTTTTTTTTCAATTTTTATTTATAAAAAGGAAACACTGGCAAAAACCACAGGATAAGGGGGGTACAACTCCAGACAATTCCCACCACCAGAACTCTGTATTCCCCCTCCTTTGATAGCTTTCCTATTCTTTATCCCTCTTGAAAGTATGGGAATGTTCCAGCTGTCTTAGAGTTTAAGAAGGCAATATATAATTATTGTTATAACCAAGTTACTTGAAAATTTGTTTTACTTTGAAAATCCCATGTTTAGCATATGGAGTCCATATACAGCAAACCTACAGCTAACATCATACTCAATGGGGAGAAGCTGAAAGCATTTCCCTTCAGATAAGGGACATGGCAAGACTGTCCACTATCACCATTACTCTTCAACATAGTGTTGAAAGTTCTCACTATAGCAATGAGACAAGAGAAAGGAATCAGAGGAATACAGATTGGAAGGCAAGATGTCAAACTCTCACTATTTGCAGATGATATGATAGTATACATAGAAAAACCTAAAAAATCAAGCAAAAAAGCTGCTGGAAAATCATTAGGCAATGTAACAAGGAGTCAGGCTACAAGATCAATGTGCAAAAACCAGTGGCATTCTTTATGAAAACACTAAGTCTAAAGAAGAGAATATCCAGAAATCACTCCCATTCACTATCACAGCAAAATCAATCAAACATGTAGGAATAAACCTGACCAAAGGCGTGAAAGACTTGTATTCTGAAAACTATGAGTTTCTATTCAAGTAAATAGAAAATGATACAAAGAAATGGAAAGATACTCCATGCTCATGGATTGGAATTATTAATTTCATCAAAATGAATATTCCACCTAGAGCCATATACTAATGTCATGCAATACCCATCAAATTCCCACCAAATTTCTTTAAGAGAATAGAACAAAAAATTACAATCATTTATCTAGAACCAGAAAACACTTAGAATCACCAAAACAGTCTTAAAGAAAAGAAACAGAAAAGGAGGCATCACACTCCCAGATCTCAAACTGTATTACAAGACCATCATAATCAAAACTGCATGGTACTGGAACGAAAATAGACCCACAGATCAGTGGAACAGGGCTGAAAACCCAGAACTAAACCCCCACACCTATGGACACCTAATTTTTAAGAGGGCCCAAACTATTAAATGGAGGAAGGAGTGTCTCTTCAATAAATAGTATCAGAAAAAACTTGGTTGAAATGTGCAGAAGAATAAAACTGAACCTCTTCATCTCACCAGAAACAAGAGTAAACTCCAAACGGATCAAGGACTTGGATGTTAGACTATCATTTACTTAGGAAACTATCAAATACTTAGAGGAAAATATTGGCAGAACGCTTTCTCATCTAAATTTCAAGGGCACCTTTGATAATACAGACCTAATTACAAGGAAGACCAAAATAAAAATAAACCAATGGGACTACATCAAATTGAAAAGCTTCTGCACAATGAAAGAAACCATCACCCAAACAAAAAAACTCCTCACAACATAGAAGAAGATTTTTATATGCCGTATATCAGACAAGAGGCTAATAACTAATCCTACTTTCTATCATGTGTGCCTATGCTCCAGACAGCCCATCAAGAAATATGATGGCTCTTTCATAGAACAGCTGTTTGCATCTTATATCCTTGAATCATCTCCTACCAAATTAAAAACATCATTAACTCTAAAACTGGCACAACTTCAATCCATGCCACTCAACTGTGCAGAGGTTTGAAGCACTGTTGAGTTTCTCAGTGATGTTTCTGACACTGCTCTCCTTCAGTCAGCTTTCACTTCTGTGTATGCCCACGCCACACACATACCTACTTCCACCACCACTATTCAGAGTGGAACCATTGTATTAATGTGCATTTGTGGTAGGGCAGATCTTTTTCTATTTGGGCCCCAGATGTTCCATTCTGTTACTTCTGGTAGAAATTCCTTTTATATAGCTACCTTCCTAACAATCTTAGCTGGATAGTCCCCTGGTTCTTAGACACCTCTCAAATAACCAGTGACCTATGGCATTAGATCTTGCTCTATAATTTTGTTGTGAGAATACTTGTCTGCTTTATTTGCCATTTTGAGTGATCTTTGGGCATCTATCTTTGGTTTTTTCCTATTTTTGCCCTCAATAGGGCTCAAGTTTCTTTCCCAGAGTTTTCCTCAATGTCCGTTCCAATACTCTTTACCCCCACTCCAACACTACTAATTTTTCTCCTCTTACAAACTAATTCCATTCCAAACATGTATGCAAAGTAACTCCCACAGAATAAATGGTAACTAGCTGTTACTATTACTTTCAGCCTATTTTAGATGGAGAATGACCCCCACCTACAGGAAATGCAAGACAAGTCATGTGAGACTCAAGGCTTTCCACTAGCTGTCTTAATAGTTTCTGTTTTTCCTCATCTCCATCTCCTAGTGAGAAGCTTTCTTTAGATCAAAAGAAAATTAGATAAATAGATAAAAGAACATTCTTTTTCCCCCCATATATTTATTAGTAATTTAACAGTAGTTCACAAGATCTTAAGATTACAGGGATACACTTCCATGTAACATCTACCAGCAAAGTTCTGTCCTTCACACTCCACCCCCAAATTATCTCCACAGTTCTTTCCCAGTGAGAAACTTCAACCCCCAAGGCCAGCCAGTAGTACTGATACACTCACGTGAATGCTAGTGCATGAGAAAGCAGCTGCAGATAACATTGTGGACTGAAACAAGTGGTCCACTTTTAAATGTCTTCAACTTCCTGATTTTTCTTTCTATTTTCACAACTCTCAACTTCTGGCATTCAATCTCCTAAGGAGCACTTTAAGAACATCTGTCCAAAGAATATTTGCTTATTCTGAGGCCAGTTTGTAACCTCTGATGAAAACTTCCGTTCCATTTTTTTTTTGAGATCCATCTGTTTTTTAAATATGTACTATTTTATTATTATTATATAGAGACAGATAGAAATTGAGAAGGTAGGAGGAGACAGAGAGGGAGAGAGACAGAGACACCTGCAGCCTTGCTTCACCACTCATGAAGTTTTCCCCCTGCAGGTGGGGACCAGGGGCTTGAACCTGGGTCCTTGTGCACTGTAATGTGAGTGCTTAGCCAGGTGCACCACTGCCTGGCCCCTAGGTCCTTCTTTTTTTAAGAAACTGAGGAAGAGAGAATGAGATGAGAGCACCGTTCCACTCTAGTATATGTGCTAAATGGGACTGAGCCCAGGACCTTGGACATTCAAGCCCTATGCTCTACCACAGAACCGTCTCCTGACCCCCTTAAGCCCCTGTTTACCTTTCAATTTTCCCTTTTCCTTTTGAAAGTTGTCTCCAAGAATTCAGATATGGTCACTTGAAGAGAACTTGGACTTTGGAATTCAGTATCAGTTCTAACCCTGTCTCTGAATTTGTTAGTCTGATGACTTTCGGCAAGTAATAAAAATATCTCTGAGCCCCACTGTGCTGGGAAATTGTGCCGGTGCAGTCACATCTGCCATGTTGTCCCCTCAGGCTACTGCTAGTTCCCACGAGAGTTGGGACATTCTCGGAGTGCCTGTTCAGCCATGTTGTGCCCTCAGGGCATTGTCTATATCCCCGCGATATTTGGAGTGCTTTGGTTACTCCTCCCCCCTCCCATTCTCACAAGAGTTATTATCCTATCCTGGAGTTCTATGGTTACTCCTCCCCTTTCCCATTCTCGTGAAAGCTGCTCCTATAAAATCCTTTCTTCTTCCGCACCTCGCTCTCTTGCCAGCGCTTCACTCCGGTGTTCAGATGCAGGAAAGGTTACTGCGTGAGGCGGCCATTTTCGCTACCTCCACGTGGCCCAACCTGCCTCTCTAGCACCCAACTCTGAGGTGCCAGCACAAATAAAGATTTGTGTTTCCTCTTCGCTCCGGACCCCTCCTCTCTCTCCTCTCCGCAGCCCACACACAACAACACCACTGTTCTCATCTATAAAAATGAGGCAATAACTCTTCAGCAGGGTTATTATGAGACCTGGTGTTACATAATGTACACCCATGCAGTTTCATTTGTCTGTATTATTTTATTTGTTAAGAGATGCACAGTATCAAAGCAGTCAAGCCGGCTTTGACTTAGCATGTTACGATTGGGCCCTCCTCAATCGCTATCGAACAGGCCATGGCCGGTGCGCCGCTATGTTCCATCGCTGGGGAGCCAGAGACGACCCGAACTGCCCCTGCGGCTCCAGACAGACTATGACCCACATAGTCAACGACTGCCACCTCTCCAGATTCAAAGGAGGTCTCGAAACTTTACATCAGGCTCAACCTGACGCTGTTAACTGGCTATGGAAGAAGGGCAAACGCTAGAAGAAGAACTCTGAGATATGTAGTACTAGGGATCCACCACCCAGCCCCCATGGGATCAAACTCTGAATCTCATCCTTAGTCATAATTTATGAATCCAAGCTTCCTGTCCTTGAAGTCCGGTAATAGTCAAAGGTAACTTTGGAGGCAGGGGAACAAACAAATAAACAAACTAACAAATGATAACTGAAATTCCAAGGACAAATAAGATACAGAAGACTAGAGACTGAATTACAAAATTAAAATGATTTTCAACAGGCTGAAAAAATAAGAAAGTAATGGAATAACTGCAGCATGGACTAAAATGATTTTAGGGTGAAAGGAGAAGGGAAAAAAAAATAAATGTCCTAGGGTAAGGCGGCGGGCGGTGCATCTGGTAAAGCACATATGTTACAATGCACAAGGACCTGGATTCAAGCCCCTACCCGCCCCCCGCCATGCAGGACGGAACTTCAGAAGTCGTAAAACAGGGCTGTAGGTCTCTCTCTTTCTCTCTCCCTCTCTCTCCCCTTCCCTCCGGATTTCTCTCTGTCTCTACCAAATTAATTAATTAATTAATTAATTATTAAAATGAATATCCTCAGAAAAGCATTATGGATGAGAAATAATTTGTACTGTTTTCTGAAATTTGAAACTATCTTCAAAATTGATAGTTCCTACAATTTCTCCCAGAGAAAGCTTCCTCTTTTTCATTCTGATATATCACATTTTGTGACTAATACCATGTTTTTAAAACTCTCGGTTACTATGGTACCCTGATTGTGTGTGATAAGAAGATCACGTATTATTTCCTTGAGTTGTTACACAACTTTAACAGAATATAGATGCCTTCTCAGAGTACTTAAAGACTTGGCTGGCAGAACGTTGGCAGCGGCTTACTTTGTTTTCCTGTGAAACATTCCTCTGTAATATTTCTGGAGGACAGGCTGTGTTACCTGAGAATCTTTTGCAGATGCCCTCAAGAGCTAAGGGAGAGATCATAGAAGATAGAGCCTTAATCATTCCTCATTCAAAACCTTGAAAAAACAACTCCAGTGTTTTCAGGGTCATCCTGATACAGTCTCATAAGAAAGGACAGTTTGTGGGCAGAAGGTCATAGTATCACTCACCTAACCACGGTGCCTTGAAGTAAAAACCTAGAGACCTAACTTCTCAGCCTTTCCCCAATCTTGCCTCACCGTGTGACCTAGGACAAGTTTCCTAATGATTCTGATACTTGTTTTCTTCTGAAATGGGAAAATTAATTTCTGGAGACTCTTCTCTACTAATCTTCTGTGATGATAAGACCTTAATTAAACCAGGGATACTCAAAATCTGACCCAAGGACTCATTGTAGAATTAAAACCACCACTTGGCCTACTGTCTTATGAAAGAGAAGGTCTGAGTTTGAAGCACCTCAGTCTGTGTTTTTTCCCCAAAATGTTCCTAATGTTAATTTTTTAAGTAAATACAAGAACAACTGTAATAAAGTGTACCCATGAACGTGAAGATTTCCAAGAAGATGTGTATATCAGATTCCTCACCATATAGTCCAGAGTTGTCTTCTTCTATGGAAAAGAATTTAAGTTGATAGCTACCCCCATGCAGAGCCCAGTAGACCCCAGCCACACTGAACACCAGTCCCTGACACACCCAGGATAGGCAGCAGAAGATTCTAGTAGAACTGGAACTGCATCCTCAGTCCCAGGCTGTTCCTACCCCAGATGCTTCTGGAGAAAGCATCATCATATGTTTGCTTACATTAGTGTTATAAATTTTCTTACTATCAGGGCTTGTTGTCAGGTCAAATATAGGGCATCCTGGTTTGTTTGGGTGTTGTTTTGTTTGTTTGTTTTGGGGTGTGTGTGTGTGTGTGTGTGTGTGTAGGCATATCTACCTAAGAACCTCTATGCCAAGAAAACATAATAGAGAGAGCAAAATATAATAATAATAATCATTCCTTCCTCCCCACTTGCAGGCTGTGTCATCTTTCTGGCTTCAATAGGAAAAAATTATTTAGGATAAGAAAATTAATGCATAGGGTAATGTCTCTAGGGTATTTGAGTCATAGCTCTAAGCAGCTGCAAAAAGGAAGTAAGACAATAACAAGAAATTTTCAGAGAAAGTATTTTCTCCCTTGTTTTAAGAGCTTCCAAATAGGCAGCCGGGTGTGGCTCACCTGATTGAGCATACATGTCACAATGCACAAGGACCAGGGTTCAAGCTCCCTGGCCCCTACCTGCAAGGGAAAAGCTTTACAAGTGGTAAAGCAGGGCTGCAGGTGTCTCTCTGTCTCTCTCCCTCTCTATCTCTTCCCATTCTCTTGATTTTGTCTCTATCCAATAAATAAAATCATACCAACTGATACTGCATCTGCTGATCCCAACCTAATCAATGCAACCAGTACCACCTCAGCATGCTTCACTTTAGACTGTTTCCAGAAACATCAGGTGTGGAATGTCAAACCCTTCAGTTTCATTATGGTGGTGAGACCTTTCCTAGCTCATAGGACTCCTTAACTCCATTTAGAGTGGCGTACTTCTTTAAAAAAAACTCAAAAACTAGATATAGACCAGGGCCCATGAGATAGGGCATATGAACATGTATCCATAAGTTAGGGGGAGATATATACCTTAAAGAAAATTGCACAGTAATTAGCAGTGAGTAAAAAAAAAAAAAATGAAGAAGTAGAAAGACCTAAAAAGACAACTGAAAGTACCTAATGGAACAGTTTCTACTTAGACCTAGATACCCTCCTGACCTACCTTATATTAAAAGTCCCCCAAATCACTCCAAAGCTAACCTTGTCAAACAAAGTAAGGACTACTAAAGCTGAATATGGGCAAGAGACTGGCATGCTTTAACGATGACTCTTTAGTCACAATTAGGCCACCCCATCACCTGGGGCCCTAGTCAGGGAGCCCTGGAGTTCCCACACAGACATGGTGAGCCTAGACCTCTAACAGATCCCTCTCACCACTGTCACTGGTCATCTCCATTAGGATAAACATAGTGTATCCCTTTGTGGGCCCCTATAGGACCTTGCCCTCAATGTGGATCAATAACAGTAGGGAATATTCCATTCTCCGAAAAGAGGTTGGACAACATATTCCACCTACTACCCAAGAAAGATGGGTCCTGAAATTAGTTCCTAGCCATGACCACAGAATGTGAGCCCAGACCTATAGGGATGAAGAAATTACATAGGCTCCTGTACTGACTATGGGCCCCAGATCAAAGCAGTGGGGTTTATAGTTAACAATATTTATATTATTTGCCCATATTTGGGAGCTACTCTCTCCCCTAATCCAGCTTTCTAGTCCTTTTTGCAACTATGACACCATCTCTCCATACAATAACCTGGGTCCACTTGCATAGTAGATGTCAGGCTCAGGCAAAAACTAGTAAAGTCATGGGTCCTCTAGAATATACCTAAAATAGAATATACCTACTAGCTTTTTCCAAAACAGAGACTCTAATCTTCATCTGCAATATTCTTGCTTTTAAATTCATGATAAGAATTTGTTCTGCATTATATCTTAACTCTTTTTCAGCCACTAGGTTCCAAATGATACCATGATGCCAATCCGACTTCCTTGGGCAGAAGACCCCTCCGTGTATCTTGGAGCCCCACCTCCCAGATCCCTGCTCCACTAGGTAAAGAGAGAGACAGACTGGGATTATGAATTGACCTGCCAATGCCCATGTTCAATGGAGAAGCAGTTACAGAAGCTAGACCTTCTGCACCCCACAATGATCCTGGGTTCACACTCCCAGAGGGATAAAGAATAGGGAAACTATCAAGGGAGGGAATTGTATATGGAGTTCTGTGGGTGGGCAATGTGTGGAAATATACCACTCTTATCCTATGGTCTTGTCAATGTTTCCATTTTACAAATAAAAAAACTAATTAAAAAGCAGAGCTTCCAAACAGTGTCTTAAATGTATAACTTCTTGACTATGTTTTTCTCCAATTAACAATAAAAAGAAATCACCACTTTGCAACTCTGGTTCCAAGACAACTGTGTATCAACTGTGATGATTTATATTCCATATTAAACACACACACACACACACACACACACACACACACACACATAGTTTTAGTTACAATCCACAGTTCAAAAAATAAAGCATAATAATTTGTCCCCCACACCCTCCCATCCTAAAAAGAAAAATGATTAGAAAGTTAGACTGGTAGAAATGTAATATATGTGCAGGGTAATCGGCTAGAGTTCACATTCCAGAGTCTTACAGGTTTAAGTCAATAGACAGATTAACCTACACATAGCTCTGCTAATCAGAGGAGAAGGCGGCTCATCCTGGTTATTTGTTTGTTTGGATGTTGTTTCATTTGTATGTTTGTTAATTTCAAGTGTGTGTGTGTGTGTGTGTGTGTGTGTGTGTGTGTGTAGGCAGGCATATCTAAGAACCTCTATGCCAAGAAATCATAATAGAGAAAGCAAAAAAAATAATAATAATCATTCCTTCCTCCCCACTTGCACTAATTTTTAAAAAAAATGATAGTTTTCCTTCCCATAGATCCAGGCATCCCTGCTCCCCAACTCTTTGGGATACTAATGTGATCTGCTTTGTGCCTATGCTGTGATTATTCCTACTTGGATACGATGAAAGTCAAACTGGAGAGACAGGCATGCACACATAAAATTACTAGAGATTATGGTGAAAAATAGAAGGAGAGAAGTTGCCTTGGTCTTAACGTGTCAGTATCAGCAAAGTGTCAAGAAACTATGGAGATCACCGAATTTGAGATGAGGCTTGATGGATGTAAAAATAAGGATAAAGAAATCTAAGAATTGGAAGCAAAGAGATGGGAAATAACAAAATATGAGCACCATGTTGGAAGGAAGGAGATGAGCAGAAGTCTATGCTGGAAGCTAGCTGGGGTTAGAACCAACTCAAGCAGACAGACTCTGGAAGCCCTGTGCTGTGCCTCACATCATCTACATTCCTTGTTGGCACCAAGGGTTCCAGGGAAAAGGGGTTACAGTGCCAAGTCTTCCTCCCCATGGTAGACAGATGCCAACATAGAAGAGTGGAATCTTTGGGCTTCCTTAGGACTTTGACTTCAGAGATGGAGGTGCTGATGAGGATGGAATGCTATGCTGCACTGGATTCCCTACTATGGTGACAATACATTTCTCTGAGTATTGCAAAGGCTCTGCCATCATTAAAAAAAATAATAATAATACTATGCAGCTATCAAGAACAATGAACCCACCTTCTCTGACCCATCTTGGACAGAGCTAGAAGGAATTATGTTAAGTGAACTAAGTCAGAAAGATAAAGATGAGTATGGGATGATCCCACTCATCAACAGAAGCTGACTTAGAAGATCTGAAAGGGAAACTAAAAGCAGGACCTGATCAAATTGTAAGTAGGGCACCAAAGTAAAAACCCAGTGGTGAGGGGTAGACATGTAGCTTCCTGGGCCAGTGGGGGGTGGGAGTGGGCGGGAGGGATGGGTCACAGTCCTTTGGTGGTGGGAATGGTGTTTATGTACACTCCTAGCAAAATGTAGACATATAAATCAGTAGTTAATTAATATGAGAGGGGGAAATCAATTGTATGTCTCAAAGTTTCTCAAAAGACAAACTGAATCTTTTTAATATATAGGCTGTGTATTTGATATGTGGACTCTCTCAAAAGCCTAGACCAAGTAGATTAGAAGCTTCCAATAGCACAGCTATATACAAGATACTGGGTACTGTACAGCAAACCATAACAAAGGGACTTTTCAAAGTTAACCCAATTAACAAATAATGTGATAATAATATTAACTATTGATTGTCTTTTTGAACCCTAAGACAGCAGGAACCTCACATCTTCACTATAGAGCCCCTACTTCCCCCAGTCCTGGAACCCTTGGATAGGGCCCACTTTCCCGTATGCATCTCCCAATCCAAACCAAATAATATTGCATCCGCCGATCACAACCTAACCAAAGCAACGATTGCCATCTCAACATGCTTCACCTCAGACTGTATCCAGAGACTTCACTTGTGGAATGACAACCCTTCAGCTTCATTACTCGGGTGAGACCTTTCCTTTAATAGTACACTCTAATTTCATCTCAGGTAGTTCACTTTCTAACAAAGTCCCATAACCTAGATATACACCAGTTTCTGTGAGAGAGAGCTTATGTGCACACTTATCCATAAACTACTGCAAAATATATACCTGAAAGCAGGATTACACTAGAGTTTGCAGTGAGTACCTCCCTAACACTTCCTCTCCACTATTCCAAGCTTGGGATCCATGATTGCTCAACAAATTGTTTGGCTTCATATGTTAACTCTCTTTTCAATCACCAGGTTCCAGATGCCACCAGGATGCTGGCTAGGCTTCCCTGGATTGAAGACCCCACCAATGTGTCCTGGAGCTCAGCTTCCCCAGAGACACACCCTACTAGGGAAAGAGAGAGGCAGACTGGGGGTATGGACCGACCAGTCAACGCCCATGTTCAGCGGGGAAGCAATTACAGAAGCCAGACCTTCTACCTTCTGCAACCCTCAACGACCCTGGGTCCATGCTCCCAGAGGGATAGAGAATGGGAAAGCTACCATGGGAGGGGGTGGGTTATGGGGATTGGGTGGTGGGAATTGTGTGGAGTTGTACCCCTCCTACCTTATGTTTTTGTTCACTAATCCTTTCTTAAATAAAAAATTTAAAAATAAAAAAAATAAAAATTAAAAAAAAAATAGGGATTGTGGATGGGTGGTGGTGCACCTGGTTGAGCACACATGTTACAATGCACAAGAATGCAGGTCCATGTCCCCAGTCCCCATCTGCAGGAGGGAAGCTTTGTGAGTGGTGAAGCAGAGCTGCAGGTGTTTCTCTGTCTCTCTCCCTCTCTATTATCCCCTCCCTCTCAATTAATGGCTGTCTCTATCCAATAAATATGTAAATATAATGATGATTTTTTTAAATAGGGATTAAGGGAAGTTTTCATCTGCAGCTCAGATGTTTCTTCCATATTTGTTTTCTCCTCTTGGTAGAATTCTAAATCACAGTTTTTCTTGACCATGTCTTCTGCAAAAGAGAAGTTTCAAGACTGAGATTAAAGAGGGAAAGAATACAATACTTTTTTCAGTAATAGAAGAAGAGCTATTAAGCTTATGTAACATAGCCCAATTACCTACTGGTATCTGAAAAATAACTGAAAGGCCCTTATCTAAGGTGCTCTCTGATACTGGGATCTGCCATCAATATGGAAATAAATGTTCTTTGTGAAGGCATTTAGGAAAGCATAGATGAAATCACACCACACATTGAGCCTCCTAAAGTGAAATCATGAGCACTCTTCAATGTGCCATCTCTCCTACTTCTTTCTTCTTTTGAAAAAGAAAGAGAGAGAGAGAGAGAGAGAGGAGAAACACTAAAGCACTCCTCCATTATCCATGTGATTCTATTTCTTTCTATCCTTTGGTGCGACCATATGATGCTGGGACTTGAACCTGAGGCCTCAAGCATGAAATGCATTTATTCTACCCACCGAACCACTTCTCAGACCCCAGAGATCCTAATTATACCTCTTTTCGTGACTTCCAATCAAAGGTCAAGAGAGCAAGAAGTAGTATTTCACTCAGAAGAGTTCATTCTAGAGAATTCCTGTTCCCTGTGTTTTGAAGGATCTATTCATTTTTCTTTTAACAAGTCTTTCTGGAGTTTTCATAGAAACTATCCCATTTGCTTGGACTTGCTGAGAAGAGACAGAGAATGCAAAGATGTCAAAGCAGTGATTCTCTAAACCTGGTGGGCATAAAAAACTGTGGGGAGCAAGCTGGAAGACTCAGAACCCATAGGTTCATCTGAGGTTAAGAAACTAAATCAGCATTTTGTAATAAGTGACCCAATTGTTTCAGCTGCAGGAGGCCCCTGTCCACACTGAAAATTATTGTCCATCAGATAATAACAGGATGTAGAGCTCAAGAATGAGAAGCCCGGAGTGGAAACTAAACAGACTGAGGTAAAACGTTGGTAAACCAACAATCACAGGAGGATCCATAAGCCAGCCAACTGATAGCAACAAAGGGCCACACCCTCTCCACCACTACCCACCCCCCCCACACACACACACACATTTGTGTAAGTTGACCATTTGGAAACCATAAGGGAAATCTTCTTTACCACAGAAGCAGATCAAAATGGTTCTGAGAGGCACAGTCGCCAACAAAGGCGTTCCCATGGAAACTATAATCAGTGCACCAGCTAAGTTGAGAATGTTGTAAGCTAGACAGAGGAGGTGAGGAACCTCTGCTAGACAGAAATTACTGCGAGGTGTATAAAGGATTGCTTTAACTGTGGTCATCTGTTTGCTATCTCAAATAGTTGTGAGCATACCAAAAGAACTGGTGATAAATTCTTTCCAAGAATGCCTTTCAGGTAATGGGCTGATGGACAGCTTGCTCATCAAGCCTATTTGCCCCTTTAGGTTTTTCCAGCTTTTTCCCCACTATCTCTAGTACTTCAGACTCCACCAGATGCTGACTGAGTCCATCAAAAACAAGTTCAGACACAACATTTCAATATAAGGAAGACAAAGACAACTCTGGAAAAACCAGTCACCACTTATCTTTATTTAATTAAAAACATTATACATGTTGCTTCATTTTCATGGAAAATATTAAGTTAAAAAACACTAACAGTGTTAGTTTACAGAAACCTCTGTGCACCCTCTCAGTGTGCTTTTTATCCCTCATGACATTAACCAGGTGTCAGTAATCCAGAGCCCTGTGGAACTAGAGCTTCCTTTATGTTCATACTTGAAGGACTCCTGGAATGAGCCATTTTCTCAGTCACAGTGCTCTGTCACATTAAGTCAGAGAGCATTAGCATTAACTTCCTTCTGAGCCCATGAAAGGCCACAGAATGCCAAAAAGCATAAAAGGACAAAGCACATATCAGCACTAATTCAGCCCAACACGCCTGCAAGAATCTTCTCTGATTTCTTCATCCAGTTTCCAAATCAGGTAACAATTGCCCTTGATCTCTACCTGCTGTATTAGTGTCCTGAGCCTTTCCACAAAACTTCCCTTGAGCCTATGGTGGGAAGACACTGCCATATAGTGTTTGTATTCAGACCATCAGCAAATACACAAAAGCACATGTGGGTCCCCATGCACAACACTATCAAATAAAAAGAATGCATATTGTTACAATATAACCTTTGGAATCACAAGCTAAAATATAGCCATGTGAGTATTTTTAAATTTTTCATAAAATCATATATTTGTTTATAACAACGTAAAATTTTAACTAGACAACATCCCTTTAGTTACAAAAACTTCTCACATGTAAATACTCCTTTGCTTTCTCTGGACTATCCCTTTCCCTAACTTATTTCCCTGATTCCACATCATCATAATGCTGTATTACTATATGGTTCCTAAGTGATTCTTTGGTTAAAAATGCATCTGATATGGTAGAAGCATCCTCATTTTGGATGAATACTCCTTTCATTTAGGTTGTAGTACTCTAATTTGGGTTCTGCATCCAGTTTTATATTAAGGAGAGGTGAGTTTCATCCCCCCTCCCCCCAAAAAAATACACAAATGAAAATAGCTGGTTAGCAAGAAGTTAGAATTGCTTCAGCTCTGAAAAGTTAAAAAATGGTTTTCCATCTTTAGAATGATCTTTCAATTGATGGGAATAAAGTAAGGCTGAAATTGCTTTTCACATTCTGGCTCTGTCGGGGGCATTTTCACATAGACCCCTGTAGTAAGAAGGCTTCTTTTCTTTAACTGTCAAATACAAAAGAAACAATAGTTAGTGTTGAGCAGCACAGAAGCTACTTCTAGCCATCACAGAATTCAACACAAAAATAAGGTCTTTGCCTTTTTGAAAGCAGTGTTCACAATACACAGAATTATAAACCTCAGGAGATTTTCTTGATTCCACTGTTAACGACTAAGTTTAAATGAAGGGCTTTGTGCCAATGATGTAAAATAGCAATCATTTTTCCCTGGAGGGAAGAAGAGAGACTTAGAGAAAGTTTCAGAAAGAACACAGAAATGTCTGATAACTGACTATATCTTGTCTGTGAGAAGACCAACTTGATGAAGTAATAAACTTTAATGATTTGTTCTAATCTTTCACCACCTCCCTAATTGTGGTCTAGCCTACTAGTCTGTATGGAAGTTTGTAGCAAAAGAGGAGTGAAGAAGCTAAAGCAAAGTGCAGTTTGAGTGGAAAATTTTGCAAAAAAGGGTGAGAGGAGGGGAGAGAGAGAAAGAGAGAGAAAGAATGGGAGAAAAGTAAGGGGTAGGTGAAATTTGTGGTGATAAAGTCAGGCTTAAGCAGAGGTGATTGAGAGGAATTCTCAAAAGGAAGTCCTGAAAGGGGATCTAGTTAGTTCCTTACCTCCATTTCTTTCTCCACCAATTATAGTAAATTAAAACAGGGATTTTTTTTTTTCATTTACTGGACTAGAGAGGAGGACTAGGGAACAGGAAATCTTGAACAGGCTTTATGTGGACAGTTACAGCTTGAACAAGGAGGGCACAAGTAGAGTGGCCCAAATAAAGGCTTCCAAGTGAAATAGAAGGACATAAACAAACGAACAATAAAACCTCTCCAGGTGGTCTGCTGTGGTAGCACCTTGCTTAGCCTCATCTTGTGTTTCAGGGTTATTAAGTACAATTGCCATGAAGACAAAGAGCAAAACAGCTGCCCATGTTGTTCATATGGTGACTCAAACTGAAACTCTATTCAGAAGCACACAAACATTCAATGTCAAATACACTCATCTATATTATGAGTCATCCTGAAACCTCCAAGGCCAGTGCCAAGGGTTGTCATGTGTTCTTTATCATTGTCCTTCCTTTCCTTGGTCTATTCCATCATCTCAAGAAAGCTACAGTCAACAGCGTCATTTGGTCAGTCATTATCACTAAAGAGACCCCCCCCCCCAAATTGTGGCTGTTGGCATCACACTCACCATTTTGCTCAAAGAAACAGCTGTGATGAGGAAACTATAAAAAAATAATCCTGAACTAATTGCTGCAAGGACCCAAAGGAGAAAATCAGAATCTGGACATGGTTCTGGATCTGCAACAAAAAGCAAAACAGAGCATCCCTAAGAGACTCTTTACAATATAAAGACTTACTCCCCCCATTGGTAAATAAAGAACCAGGTGTGAGCTTCCAGACCTTGACCTGGATCCCTCAATTGTTCTGCTAAACCACAAGGAAGTCAGGTAATTAGGAGCTACTTCCTGGGGGTGTCATATGAAAGACACAAGACCAAGCTTCTTGATAATAGTCACCTTCCCTAACTCATTTGATTTTTAACATATTTTTTAATTTTTATTTGTATTCTCTTTTTATAGAAACAGAGAGAATCTTTTTTTAAAAAAAATATTTATTTATTCCCTTTTGTTGCCCTTGCTGTTTTATTGTTGTAGTCATTACTGATGTCGTTGTTGGGTAGGACAGAGAGAAATGGAGAGAGGAGGGGAAGACAGAGAGGGGGAGAGAAAGATAGACACCTGCAGACCTGCTCCACCGCTTGTGAGGCGATTCCACTACAGGTGGGGAGCTGGGGCTTGAACCGGGGTCCTTACACTTTGTGCCACCTGCGCTTAACCCGCTGCGCTACAGTCCAACTCCCAGAAACAGAGAATCTTAAGAGGAAATGGAGAGAGAGAAGTTGGGAGAGAGAGAGGAATAAATAAGGAATTCCCAGCATACTTCTAAATAAGGAATTACCAGCATACTTCTTTTTCCATTTTTATATTATTTGTTCTTTTACTGTTTAGCATTTTATTTATGTATTTAATTTTTTATTTTTATTCTTGAGAAAGAAAGACACAGAAAGAAACACCAGAGCACTGCACAGATCTGGCTTATTGTGGTGTGGGGGATTGTACCTGGGACTCTGGAGCCTCAGGCATGAGAGTCTCTTTTCATAACCATTATGCTATATACCCCAGCCCTCCAGCACACTTTAACAGTGGATAGTCCCTATTAAACATGATGCAGTCTCCTTCTTCTTCTCCTCCTCCTCCTCCTCCTCCTCCTCCTCCTCCTCTTCCTCCTCCTCCTCCTCCTCCTTCTTGTTCTTTGTCTCATTGGTTCACATTGTGTAAAATAAGGATGGACAAATACTGAGTGACCTCACTTACAGGTGACCTCACTTACAGCACTGCTTCAGCATTCCTGAAGCTTTCCTTCTTCAGGTGGGGGTTGGAGCCTTGAACCTGGTCCTTATGCACTATAACATGTACATTCCATCAAGTATGCCACCACCTGGTCCCCTACCCATTTGATTTTTATAGTCATAATTCTGCTTGGATTGGCGCCCATACTAGTCAACCAGAGAACTAACTCTTAAATGGAATGTCCATAAACCTCAAAATCAACTCTGAAATTAAAATAACAAGACTTTTCACTCAAAGAAGACAGCAATGCAAAAGATGACAGCTCCAAGAGATAGCTTTGCTCACCAATGACATAAATCTGGGTTCCTTTGCCCATACCCAAGTAGTATGGTGGCGGATACATGAATTCCACCTTGCAAATGTAGAGTCCCATATCCATGGCCCTCAGCCCTTGGATGGTGAGGTTCACTTTGTTCCCACTGGACCTGCCAGTGCAAATGGAATCATCTAGGAAGTTCAGCTCATCTTCCATCATGTATGTCGCTGCACAAATTTCAGTCATTTCATTGCCGGCCTGACGTAGCACTGTCACCCGAACTTCGCTGGCGTTGCCTGAAGAGTTGTACTCACATACAAAGTTGGCAACACCACGACTGCTGGCCAGCACCACCGCAGGCTGGGTCACATGCACCCCTAAGTGGGAAAGTCAAAGATACAATGCATACATACTTAATCCATGACCAAGCACAACCTCAAGTCAGGGAGTTTGTCCATGGTGAACTCCTCCAGCTTCACTGTTCAGTCCTCTCCTCCTTCAACATGTGTATTGTTCTTTGCAATCCTTTCCCTTTACCATCCATCACAATTTTCCCTCCTCATAGCTGTCTTCCACCTATTCTCCTCCGTAAAGGTATTTGCTTGTTGGAAAATAGCTTCTTGAAGGCAGGTTGTTTGGGGGAATTTGTTTTGTTATATGCCACCACAGTTATCACTAGGACTGAATAACAAACCCATGTCTCTTGGTGGCCATTTTCTTTCTTTCTTTCTTTCTTCCTTTCTTTCTTTCTTTCCTCCTTTCCTTCTTTCTTGATTTCTCTCTTTCTTTTTTTGTTTGTTTTTGCTTTTTTCCTTTCTGTATTTTTAGACAGAGACAGAGATAAATTGAGAGGGGAGGTAGATATAGGAATTTAAAAAGAGAGAGGGAGACCTGTAGCACTGCTTTACCTCTCACGAAGCTTCCCCCCTGCAGGTGAAGACCCCAGGCTTAAACCCATAGTAGTTGACATAAGATAATGTGAATACTCTACCAGATGTGACAATGGCTTGGCACCCTTAGCAGAAATTGATATGCTGTGAAGAACATTGATATGAAAAGTAAAAGACCTGGTTCTGCCATAAACTGTGATTCAGGACAGTGTATGGTGCCATATGATCACTCTTTCTCTTTACATGTAGGAAGAGTAGATGATGTCAAAGTGCTTTCCAACTCTGGATTTCTAAGACTGTAGTAAAGCCCTACAAACACTAGTTCAAGAACTTTAAGAGAAGTTTGGGAGGTTGAGTTATAGGATCTTGTCTTAACACTTGAAAGCATAGATCAAAAACCTCAGCCTGCATTTATATCTGGTCCTGTACCTCTATCACTCACAAGTAGCTCTGCTTTGGCTCACTGTACTGGCCACCCCCACCCCATGGCTTTATTAACATAGAGTGAGGGATGGGTTAGATAAAGGAAGCCACAGAGCAAGGGCACCAGGTCGTTTCCTCTCTAGGCTGAGGCAACCCTGCTGTTAACTTCTGTGGGCTTCCCCAGCTACCACCACTTCTTCCGTCTCCCTCCCTTTGTCTTTCTCATGAATATTCTTGCTCCTTTGCTCTCATTTATACTAGCTTTTACAGGACAAGGGAGGCCAACTCTCTGTAGGAGAAGGCTCACAACATGTAAAAATGGTGACTTCATAACAAATTAACTTGTCATAATGGAATTCTCCAACCAATCACACAAGTTATGCCCCTTCAAGTACTTGGATTGAAGCATGTCACTTATTCTGCTCAAATTCTTCAGTGCCTTGCACACCACTGACTGCAAAAACATTAAGTAGACAAGATTAAATATCTCCACAATCCCAACTTCAGCTGATAGCTCCTGTGTAAGTTTCAAGGGTACCTCTTCTTATAAATAATTCATAACTAACCCTATACTGAAGGCACTTGTTCTTGCCCCTATGCACCTAGTGGACAGCATCTGACCTTAGAAAAGAAAACAATATGGCAACAGCTATTGTCTTGATTAATCTAATGGCTCTACCTTGCTAGACAACATCCTCCTTCTTCAATTATCATCTTGATCAGAGATGTCCCCATGCATCATTTGCACAATTACTTAATACTTCATTGCAATACTAATCAAATTCTTCTCCATATGAATGGATTTTTGGGGTGTGTGAGTGTGTGTGTGTGTGTGTGTGTGTGTGTGTGTGTGTGTGTGTGTGTGTGTGTGTGTGTATGTGTGTGTGTAAGCATGTGTGTGCTTTTCTATCTTCTGCCTTTGGTTTGTAATTCCTGGAGGCAGCTACTATGTCTTCACTAAATGGGAACCTAATAATCATTATTGTAGTAACTCTACACCTACAGAAGACCAAGTTTTCTCCCTCCCTCCAGACAACTCCCAATAATCACCACTAAAATCTAATCACCCTGATTTTTTGTGTCTATCATAGAAAGGACTTGGTTACAGGTTGGGATAAATTTCCTAAAAAGGAAATTTTATCCCTTTTAAGAATATTTCATCTTTACATGGTCAAAACACTAAGATCAGACTATATATGTGCATATTTCCTATCCATCCTTCAAAAATTAAATACAAAATATCTCTTGAACACCTGCTTCATACAATCTACATGGTTTCTTAACTGACAGAGTTCGAAACCAAATGCAGCTGGAATTCAACTGCAACACTTAACACTTACTATTAGTATTTCTAGCCATGAAACAAGCTTAGTACCAACCTCTAAGAAGTACTATATTTGAGTCCACAGGTAGGTCAGACAGCAATTAACTATCTTATGCCTAATATACTAACAATTTTTTTGGCCTTCTCTCTTATTCTTGTTCTTTGTTGTTTCATAATTTTAAATTGCTTCCATTTTCCTAAACAATTAGCTAATTGGTTTATAAAAGTAAGAGAAATTTAAAACCTTGTATTGAGCAAAGAATTTCTTCCCATGATTTGCTTAAATTGTTAAGCAAGTGGGTTAAACGGTTTTGGAAAGTGAATCAAAGAAACTTAAGACTTTTTAGTTTTGAGTTAAGTATGAAAGAAAGGAAAAATCTCAAACTTACTCTGATTCCAAGTTCAAGTGTATTCAGAACTGTGGATTATCTTTGTTCTTTTAAATCCTTTAACGTTATAACGTTATGCTAGTTTCCTAAACCAACTCAGACATATTCATTATGCCCTTGATAAATGCCTGACATTCTTCTAGGAGCTGTAGCTCTGCTTCCTTGCTGCCACTGCTGTCCCCTACATGCCCTCTGAATCTGGAGAGTGTAGATTTTAGCTTTAGTTTCTGAATTTGCTATAAATCACTGTCCCTGACTAACTGATGAAAAAAAGAAAAAGAAAGCCTGGTGGGCAAAACACCTCCACCTTCATGCTCTAAAACCATCACTCACCTTTGGAGAGAGCAGGAATGAAGAGAAGAAAAAACAGGACAGTGCAGGACCACAGTCCAGACATCAGTTCCCACTGGGCCCCAGATCTCCAGAATCCAAAGCAAGGCATGACTTTAGAGGAACGTTGTTCCGGTCTTCAGGAAGCAGAGCGAAACCTTCCTGGGATCCTGAAGCTTTGAAATGTATTTGAACCCACACAGAATTAGGACTTTATATAGTTGGCTTTGATCCCAGATACACATGTGCATGTATAGGAGGTACCTGAATAGAAGTCTTTTTGTTTTGGTTTTACGAGAAAGGAAGCCGTGGGTTTAGCTGTTACGTCGAAAAGATAACCTCAAACACTCAAAGTAAAACTGAACAAAACAAGCCAATCCATGGATGGAAAATTCACTCAATTTGAAACTGAAGCTTCTTGTTCAATTTGAGGATAAGTGGGAAGGGAGTATTTCCTGGAGTGCAGGAGAATCCCTAGCCTCCTCTTTTGTCCAGTGGTCTGGACATCTTTCACCATCCAAGTAATTTCATGGATGCCTGCCCCCCTCCCAGTTGCTAAGTGCTGGTTCTCTGAGCCCTTGTGCTAATAGTAAGTTTAATCTGTGTATATCATTAAGAAAATGTCTGCATCTTACCTGTGAGGCACAATCCCTGGCACACTTTACATGTAAGAATTTATTTATCCTAACTTTGTTTAGCATTTTGTTGAGAGAAAGTACCAAAATTACAGGAAACAAATGATCTACCTATAGTTTTCCAAGTTAGAAGAAAAAAAGAAAGAAAGAACAAAAGAAAGGAAGGAAGGAAGAAAAGAAAAAAAGCAGGTGTTCTACAAAGTCTTAATGAGGACAAAATAGAGTTGGCCCAGAGAAAGTCAACCAAAATGAACCAAGAGATTAAAATCTTAAACAAGAAAATATTTTTCCCTAATGAAAGTTTATCCAGTAGAATGTTCAAGGACTAGGATTAAGTAATTGAAATTAATAAACTTGTGTAATTTGAAGCAAGAAAAATATCCAGCTACTAAGAGAATACTAAGCACTCAGGACCCCTCTCTTAAAAGTTGAGAGTTTCCATACATTTTAATAATGAAAGAAGTACTTATTGGACCAGGAGGTGGCACACCTGGTTAAGTGCACATGCTACAGTGCACAAGGACCTGGGTTCAAACTCCTGGTCTCTGCAGAGGGAAGCTTCACAAGTGGTGAGGTAGGACAGCAGGTGTCTTTCTGTCTCTCTTCCTCTCTATCTCCCCTCCCCTCTCAATCTCTCTCTGTCTTTATCCAATAATAAATAAATAAATTTTTTTTTAAAAAAAAGGACTTACTGAGAACCCAGGCTAGGCAGGGAATTGTGTGAATTTAGGAATGATTTATAACAAGACAAAAATATAGTTGATGCAACGTATGAGGGATCTAGAAGACGGATGTGCAAATAGACAGGTACAGACATTTGCCTACACACACACACACACACACACACACACACACACACACACACACACAGTGGCGGCGGCAGCAACAGCAGCAGCAGAAAATCTGTAGAGTTCTTGGCCTACAGGAAACTGTCCTGCTCAGTCTATCCTTCTCCCTGACAGCTTTTTGTAGAAGGAACAGAATGTAAAAAATGCTATTCACAGGACTGGGTAGTGGTGCACCTGGTTAAGTACACACATTACGGTCAGCAAAGACACCAAGTTCAAGCCTCTGGTCCCCACCTGCAGGGAGGAAGCTTTATAAGCAGTTAAGCAGATCTGCAGGTATCTCTCTTTCTCTCTCCCTCTCTCTCTTTGCCCCTCATCTCCTAATTTCAATCTCTATTCAATAAGTAAGTAATAAAAAATATCTAAGAAAAAAATGATATCCGATCATTAGGAATTGTTTTTTTTTTTTTTTTTGGGTCACATTCAAAGGACTACTGTGATTCACCTTTAACATAGTGACATTTTACTACATTTAATGAAACTTCATTCTCTCAGAGTTGAAAAAATCCACCTTCTCCCCATTCTTTATCTTTTAAATTTTTATTTTGTTTTTGAGGCACAAGGATCTCACATATGTATGTAATTTTACTGATTCCCAGCCTGACATCTTCTTTTTTTTTTAGATCCATTCTTTAAAAACCCTCACAGGAACTATGGGGATTATCTTTGGGAGGCCAGAGGGTAGGGATACAGAACTATTAATAACAAATAGCAAGTAAAAATTATTTTTAAAATAAAATTACTAAATAACAAAAATTAAAAGAGAGAGAGAGAGATTCTGTCCAGTAAGGAACTAATGCCTCTCTTTTTAGTCTGTTCCAGCATTCCTTACATGCCTTTCCATTGCTTGTCATTCCTTCAAGACATTTCATTCAGACTCCATCATTTTTACCCAAGCATTTCCTACTGTCCTTTCCTCATTATCTTGTTTGATTTTCCTTCCCATTGACCTGGACTTAGCCCTCTCCTAACCTTCCCAGATTCCCCTAGCAGCCTACTCAACTCTTCATGTCCCAACTCCAAGTCCAGCAAGCAGTTACAACCTAAAGGGCGTTTGTTCAGACAGGACACTGGAGCTGCAAAAATGAAAAATGTATATTGTTGACCTTGAGAAAAAAATGCACCTTAGTAAAAAAGATCAGACACATAATTAAGCCCAGGATCCTTATAGAATGTACAAATGCTAGAATTGGGATATTGCACAAGTTATAAACTATTGTTCAGCCTAGGAAAATAAGGAAAGGAAGTAGATCCTGAAATTATTATTGAGGGAAAGGGCAAGGAACAGATATTCAGACAAAAAGAATAATCTGAGCCAAAGTTGAAAAGGGCATAAAGCACTTATGTTCAGAAGGGAAGACCAGTGTGGGCATCTGGAGTCAGTGTAAGCTGATAAGCTAAGCAGTGAGGGCCAATGTACCCAAAGAGTAAAGTGGAACAACTGAGCTCACATTTTAGGAAAAGCCTTCCCACACCCATACCAGAGAAAAGGTGGGGGCTGGGGAGATAGCTTAGTGATCATGTAATAAGATTCTCAGGCCTGAGGCTCTGAGATCCCAGGTTCAATCCCCAGAACTATTATAAACCAGACTTGAGAAGTGCTTTGGTTAAGAAAGAAAAAAGAAAGAAAATTAATAAATAAAACTATTTGGGCGGAGGGGCGAGTAAGATAGCATAATGGTTATGCAAAAAGGCTCTAATGCCTGAGGTTCCAACATCCCAGGTTCACTCCCTCCCACATGGCTATGAGCCAAAGCTGAGCAGTGCTCAGGTAAAAGTAATAATAATAATAATAAATAAACCTGTAAAGAAAATGTGGGAAGGTGGTCCGTGGTCCAGGAGGTGGCACAGTGGATTAAGTATTGGACTTTCAAGCAATACTTGAGTTCAGTTCCTGGCAGCACATGTACAAGAGTGATGTCTGGTATTTTCTCTCTCTTATCTTTCTCACTAATAAATAATTAAAATTTTTTTAATTTATTTTTTATTTAAGAAAGGAGATATTAACAAAACCATAGGATAGGAGGGGAACAACTCCACACAATTCCTGCCACCCTATCTCCATATCCCATCCCCTCCCCTGATAGCTTTCCCACTCTCTATCCCTCTGGGAGCATGGATTGTTGTGGGTTGCAGAAGGTGGAAGGTCTGGCTTCTGTAATTGCTTCCCCACTGAGCATGGACGTTGACTGGTCAATCCATACTCCTAGTCTGCCTCTCTCTTTCCCTAGTAGGGTGGGTCTCTGAGTAAGCAGAGCTCCAGGGCACATTGGTGGGGTCTTCAGTTCAGGGAAGCCTAGCCAGCATCCTGATGGCATCTGGAACCTGGTGGCTGAAAAGAGAGTTAACATACAAAGCCAAACAAATTGTTGAGCAACCATGGACCCAAAGGTTGGAATAGTGAAGAGGAAGTGTTGGGGGGGGTACTCACTGCAAATTCTAGTGTACTTCTGCTTTCAGGTATATATTTTGCACTAGTTTATGGATACGTGTGAACATATGCTCTCTCTCTCACAGAACCTGGCATATATCTAGGTTTTGGGACTTTGTTAGAAAGTGATCCACCTGGGATGGAATTAGAGAATACTATGAAAGGAAAGGTCTCACCAGAATAATGAAGCTGAAGGGTTGTCATTCCACACCTGAAGTCTCTGGACATAGTCTGAGCTGGAGCATGTTGAGGTGGCAATCGTTGTGTTGATTAGGTTGCGATTTAAAAAAAGAAAGAAAGAAAGAAAAGTAAACCCAGAAATCAGCCTTTTTTTTTTCTATAAAGGTGAAATATAAAATGTACTGGGTTTTAGAGACTGTACTATCCATTGCCCCTATTCAGCTCTGTCCCTGTGGGGTAAAAACAGCAATAAAAAAATACACAAATTAATGGACATGATTATAGTTGAAAAAAACATAATATATAAAAATAGGTGGGGGCTGGATTTGGCCTGAAGTCTATGGTTAGTCAAGTCCTGGTCTGAACTAAGAAAATTACAACAGTGAAAAATATATCCCCAGAATGACTAGTCTCCAGGAAGTTAAGGGTGAGGGTGTTTTGGATAATATAAGATATGAGGCACAAGAGTGACTGGTACTCTTAGAGAATGTTCAAATGTTTGTCAAGTTTTACTTCATTCAAGTTTCAAGACAATTTTATTAGGCAGGGTTTTTTTTTTTAATATTTTATAAGAGAAACAACCAAGACACTCAAAGTTCAAGAGGCTCACTCCAATTCCTCATATTTGACAGCAGTGCCAGACTTGAGACCAGTAGCCTGTACACTAAAGCAAAAAGTTTTGAAGTCAAGGAGAATTGTTCTTGAACCATAGCATACAGATTTACTAGCTATTGACTTGGGTGAGACCAATATTCACCCGGAAATGAAAGTGGTAATCCATGGAGCTTATCTTGATAGTTGGCATCTCATGGAAAGGCAATCTTTATATAAATAAAGCCACTAAGAAGGCAAAGATGCAATTTAATGGAGTAAAGAACAAAAGAAGTGACCAAGAATATGTGAGCATGTTGATTTTCAAGTACCCACAGATATCAAGGTTTGATATATAATAATTTGAAAATTATTTCTAATGTGGATTTCAAGCTAATGGTATTAACTGATGCAACTAAGACGCTGATACAATGTTCACAGGACTGAGGTCAGGATACAGGCATCTATTGAGCATTCCATAAATGTTGTTGAATGAATAAATAAATGAAAACAGTTTAATGTAATAAGAATATGTGTTGTAGTAGGAACTCTCAAAGAATCTTCTGGGTCTCCTAGTAATGGCAAGAAAATCTAATGGTGTTATAGATCAGTGGATGAAAGATGTTGATAGAAAAGATACTTTCACATGTATCATCTCACTGACAATTGAAGAGGGGGGAAACTATACTAGATAAATTTAGTAATTTCTGCTTTAGCCGATGATTAAACTGAAGGCCAGCCATGATGGAACATTCCAGACACAGTGCACTGAGAGGAGCTCTAAAGCATCGGTGAGCAAATTGCTTAAATAGAATCTAATCATGAGAAAACAATTAGGTCAATCCATTGGGGTATTCTTCTAAACAACTGATCTTTGAAGCCGTCAAAAATGTTAATATCAAAAAATATTTTTAAAAGAAAAAAAACTGGAAAACTCTTTTAGTTCTCACATGCAGGGAGAAAAACTCTGTGAGTGATGAAGCAGGGCTACAGGTATGTCCCTGTCTTTCTCCTTCTTACCACCCCCTTCTTTTCAATTTCTCTATCAAATAAAGATAATAGAAACTGTTTTTTTAAAAAGGAACTTTCAAAAGACATTAAAAAGTATTCTAGATCAAAGTACATTATAGAGTCATGACAGTCAAATCCAATAAGCAATCCTTGATAGGAAAAAAAAAAAAGATAAAGTTTTTCTGAAAAACTTAATTCACATTATTGAATCACAAGGGTGAAATTTGAACAGAGAATTATATTGGATGTA